>NC_054745.1:1182439-1482439 GCF_018143015.1 Lytechinus variegatus | reverse complement strand
CAGAGAACATGAGCTCTAACTGGCTAGCTAACAGCATGCAAGTACCACACTCAAGTGCACGGCGTCCTCCTATTTTTTTTTTTAGATTGAGCCTTGTTTGATGATTTATTGTCTGATATTTACCCCTCTTCAAGAAAGAAATTAAAAAGTTATAATTCACAACTATAAGCAAAGTGATTTTGGATTATTAAGGCTTCGTTTTGACAAGCAAAGACAGCGACTGTGAGGATAAAAGACTCACACATCGTATGTGCTGTGAACAGGGATTTATTTCCTGAGCAATTAAAATTACGACATCACAGAATTGTGATATCCCGAATGGGAAATGTGTGCATTAGATATTGCACATGGTGAAGTATGGAGAAACCATGGTATTGAAAAAGAGACGCACTTGGCAATTTGAAACTGTGCTTATTGTAAATTAAAATTTACTTGATTTCAGCTTTCCAGATATTTAAATTTATACATGTACGATATGGCTTCGCTGCTTATACATCTCGCACTCCGACTCGACGATGTCGATAAGCAGAGGCCAGAGCTGTCACAATCACCAGCTGATCGCTTCCACCGCCTACCGTACGATGCATGTGGTCTCGTTACCAGCTGTGCAGTCTAATCGTGCACGCGTACATATACATAAGCCATGCGGCAAGTGCGTCAACAATTCTAAAAAGCCTGTGCTAAAGTCTATGCGTACTCCGCATCCCATATTGCATTTCGCGTTTATTTACAATCGCGAAGCTTCCGGTGTTGCGGAAGGCTCGGATATTGCATCGACCGTTCAACTTGAAGCTGGAAAGGGCGATATAATAGATGCGCTTGCTCCGCCGCCGGGGAACGTAATTGTATGAAGTATTGTTTGCATTGGCGATGGTATTTTATTGGGGCGATTCTAAAATAAATAGTCGCCCCAAAGCATTGGGTTTTGAGAATTTTTAGGGGCGATTTGGGCTGTCATGGGGGCGAAATCGCCCGTCGCCCCCGTGTAATTCCGACGCTGGTTATAGACCCCCTAACTTGATACATACAATGTATACAGTACAATGAGAGCTACATTGAGTGTATACATGAAACATAATAATAGGATGAAATGAACAATGACCAGGTGGTTTAGATTGAGATGGTATGCAGGGTAAAGGTTACTGAAAATAGAATACAAATATGAAGTAACAAACATATCACAGAGTATCTGAAATTATTGTCTTCATATGTATGATCTTTTAAATCAATCTGTTTCATGATATCTCAGAAATTGTTGAAAGTGATGTTATAATGTAGAATAGGTATACATAGTTTACGGGCAAGTCCAAGAAAAGGTCACCCTGAAAGGCAAAATTTCATTTTTAATTTAAGAAGTTATCTTTAGTGGGGTAAGAAAGCCCAAATGTTGAATTTTAAAATTTCATTAAGAAAAAATTGATAATATGCATATTTATGCTAATTTGGGGCACCTAATTTGCATAATCAGTAAAATGGGCGTTACGTATGGGACAATTAGAAAAACTCATAGAAAATGAAAAAAAAACTTCTGAGTTTTAGTCATAGGTGGGACATGGACCCCCTTACATCTTATTACTTTTGGCAGAAAAAAGTGGTGTCATCTAATTAATTATGCAAATTAGGTCTTGTCCAAGGATGGAATGTCCCATACGTAACATTTTGAGGATGTTTTTTTAAGTTATTTCTCATAATACAATACTTGTATTGTTGCATCTCTGGGAAGTTCTAATTTATTAAGTATGAAAATGTTATACCACAAAAAGTTTCAAAAATGGAGTTTACTTTTTAATTAAAAGTTAATTAAAAAATTGTTACGTATGGGACAACATGTTACGTATGGGACATTTACACACAATGTCAATGGGGAGATTTGTGTACAAAGTGAATGGAGAAAAACAAATTTGAAGAGTGCTCTAAAAATGTTTATTTACCTTTTCTTTAGTTTTTAAACACTGATTTGTTATGAATACTGATTAATGAATACAATTGAAGCCAAAAAAAATGTGAAAATGGAAAAATATGAAAAAATAAAAACAATAGAAATACATAAGAAATTCATAAAACCATGAAAAACAAGGAATAAAAAGGTTGAAATGGCTAATTTCCCATTCAGTGATATCAAATATGTCTCAGTAGAACATTTAAAAAGAAAGAAACTCTTTTGTTATTTCCATATTTTAAATTATTTCAATTTTTTTAATTATGGGGAAAATTGTGTACGTTCTCTATGGGGACAAAATGTCCCATACGTAACTGTCCCATACGTAACATGTCATTAATTTGTTTAATTAGAGTCTGTAATTAGAGGGATTTGGCTTATGACATGAAACTTGCCATAAATATACTATAGTATTGAGACTTCTATCACACTAAGTTTCAAGTTGTCAAGTGAAATACTTTCAGAGAATTCTCAACTTGAAACAAATGTATTAAAAATTGTCTTTTCTCTGCGTCCCATACGTAACGGCGCATCTTTTCGCTCTAAAAGGTCAAGATCAAGGTCATATGTCACAATTTTTTGCATGATTATTCTTCTCCTAAATGTCTACCACCATGAGGGTATTCAATCTAATCAAAGTCATTTAACACTATTTTTCAGGTCATTAAAGCCTCTGAAATGTCCCATACGTAACGCGCGCGAATTCTTGGACTTGCCCTTACCTGTAATAATTAATTCTTTCAAAATTCATCTATATTAAAATGTGTTGTCCTTAACAAAATACACCTCAACAGAAAAGCTGTAACACCTAAACGGGTATGGATGCTAACATATTATGTTGTGAAATACATCTATGCATACATTAGCATTGTCAACACATTATTGAACCAGTTTAACTTGAAGCATTACAGCATGATCATACCATCTGATATGTACATGTATGTTTAATGATCAATGTTTGTACACATGTAGGTCCATACTCTTCAGATTTGGAATATTAAGCCTCTATCATCAGCCTCTTCACATCACCTAGTAGAAGCTGTATGCTCCCTACCTAACCTGACTAACCTGACACTATATGGAGTTTGTGACCAGGAGGAGTTCTATTCTCATCTGAATGAGAAGGCTTCAACCTTGAAGGTATGCTTGCTTCTACTTTATACTCATAATATGTTTTGAAAATATTGAACAATACAGTGTTTTTTTTTATCGTGTTAAAGACATTTAGAGAACATATCTTTTTATACTATTTAGTTGTATTGTTTGAGAGTTTATAAATATAGGAGACTAGATGATTTTTTTTAATTGGGTTCTGATGCACATGTATGCTGTAATGGAGAAATTGTCATATCTTCAAGTGTTTGGTTATGATTGATGTAGAAACATGGAATCCTTTTTAACTTTATCCATATGTGATTCGTCCTAGTCATCTCTAATATGATAATACACATGTAAGATATAAAGAGAAATATCAGCTTCAAAAAGGTGGAAGAGAAATTAGATCATTGAATATCAGAGGTGCATGTGATATGTGTATGAGAGTGATATTGACCATGATACATACAATGTATACAGTACAGTGAGAGCTACATTGAGTGTATACATGGAACATAATAATAGGATGAAATGAACAATGACCAGGTGGTTTAGATTGAGATGGTATGCAGGGTAAAAGCTAGAATGGAAAATGGATATGAATATGAACATACTGTTTTCTTGCTGACTCACATATTGTAGAAGATAAATACCTGCCTTTCAACTTGACATCAGTTTCACATTAATGTTTTTCAATCAACATTACTGGTACATATATCTGTTGGCAAGACAATAAATATGTTTTTGTCCTACTCAACCTATTTTTTGTGAGTTGGTGTCTGATATATGTAGAATATACATCTCAATGGCTTTATAGCACTCATAATTTATATTGAAAATGAATAGTTTAATGTTGTTTTACCTTTAAATTTTATGTGTGTAATGAAAGATATAAACCCCTCAAAAAAAAGTTCTGCAACTCAAGTTTGAGTGCTAATAAATTTCTTAGTGTGCCATCATGTTAAAGTGGTGTCATTGGAAAGTATGAATATTCCTCTTTACGATATGTGTCATTTGGATTGCTAGTGTTATCATGAAATACACAGACAAGATAAATATGCAACAATGTAAGAAATGAAATGTTGCAAAATTCGTCGTTTCCAATAGCGAATTTCCAATTGTTTCGAGGATGGACCGAGTGCATTCACTGTCACCTGCATGGTGGAAATTCTATAGAAATGGAGACTCTTGTTAGAAATAAATGCATTTTCCAACATTTCACTTCTGACTTTTCTCAAAGTTCAGGGTGATTGCATATTCCATGATTACATAATCACAGCAAATGGCATGTCATAGTATTAAGAGGAATAATTCAGCTTTCCAATGATACCAGTTTCATCTTTTATACTTCATTAACCAAAAAGATATCATCCCCCAAAACTGAGTTGCAAAACTTTTTTTGAGGGGTTTATGTTTGTGTGTTGAATGCATGAGACTTGTCAACAATCTCATCCATTAACCTAGAAGAAGCACTGTGTATTAAGCCCAATCTTACTGACTCGAGTTATTATACTACGTTAATTCATTGGGTTATGGGTGTTTGTGTGTTTTGCTTGTTTGCTTTATTTATTTTGCTTTATAGGATATAATTTATGAATGGTTTTTCAATAAATTCTGTTTGAAATAGAATAGTGGATATTGACAGGCTGCAAATTGGATTGAAGTGTTAGTACAGGATAGTTTACTACCCTGGTATTTAAATATCAATTTCAAATTTATTAATTCTGTTTGGTAACTACTAGGAGCAAAATTTGTAGGTCTAGCAAAGAAATGGAAATTTACCCCAATATCAAATGTTGCAATGAACAGTCTGCAAAATTACATGTAGTGCTTGTCTCTGATGGTTATATTAATGTTAACCATGATTGAATATTGTATTCTAGATTAATTTAGTGCCCTAAATGAATCACAGTCCTACTTCCTGGATGTTATACACCATCGACTTCAATTAATGATGCTGAATAGAAATTAGAATGAAATCCAATATTTTTTTAGAGAAAGGAACTATTTGTAGAATTGTCAAAATTGTGAACTTTGTAAAAGAAAAATATTCATGATTTTTCTACAAAGACAATCACTATACATGCACATGATCTGTATTAATACATGGAGTTATTCATGTTGAACTAATGGTGCAATCCATTATGCTGTACCAACCAGTAAACTCCAGAAAGTAATTTACATTCCATTTGTCTAGATGTTTACAATTATTTTGTACTTGACCTTGTAGTCAACCAAAGTCAGAAATAGTCAAATGAAGGGGAGCATGTACATGAATGTAATTAACATGATAACAAATGTGAATGGCTTGTACACATTAGGGAATCTCACTGACACTATTACATAGTGAATAAAACAATAGGGATGAAAAATAAAACTTTAGAAAGTGAGACTCTATCCTGTTGATAATGACATGTGAACTCAGAATTTCATACGTGTACATCCCTGTCAAATATAAGGAATTACTGTGTACATTTACTAAACATCTAGACAGGTGTCATCTTGTTTATTTTCATATTAAAGATGAATTTGACATTCTATCAAATAAACCATCTAACCTTTAGAGAACAATATGAGCTCTTTGTACATTGCTTGAAGATATCAGGAATGTTTATTATTAATTGCTATTGCCCTCACAAACATCTAGGTGTCTCATTCAGATATTAATGCTTATTCTTTACATAATGAACATAATTTAATCAAAGGGATATTCTTGTTAAAGTGCTTTTTGGGTCATTAGTTATTTAGTGAGTCTCAGAAAGGGAAACATTTCTTAAAGAGACCCATATCACAGTCAACTTTAAATTTAGATTTTATAACAGTTTACCATGGATAAAGAATTGATGATGCAAAGTTTGTCTAACAATGTAGAATGATAGATGCATATAGAGCTATTGTAATAGCTATTGTAATAGCTCTATGATAGATGTAAATGTAGAGAGGAGGCAAAATATAATTTTTTGGGAGACTATTAGATATTGAGAAAAAGAAAGATGGATGAGTAATGATAGGAAAAAGTGGTGGAATTTTTAAATTACATGTATTCTGTTTGATGAAATGATGAGAACGGGGGGGGGGGGGGGGGGGGCACTTCCATTGACGAGTGGATACCCCCCTCCCCCGCCCATTTGTGAATTTGCATCAGGCAAAATCCATGTAGAAGCATTGATATGTTATTGAGAAATAGAAAGTTCAATTGTAATGTAATTGCTAAATGTTGGAAACAATTTCAAAATGATTATAACTTGCAAAAGCTGAACATTTAATTCCATCAGAACAATGGAGTATTAAAGCAAGAAAATGATTAATGGTACAGTAAAGATAATGTGTGTCAAATAACACAGAAGTTTAATTCTTTTAATAATAAAAGATGTAAAAATAAAAATAAAATAGATACCGGTACATGTATATATTTATCAATTTCAAAATGATTATAACTTAAAAGCTGATACATGTAATTCCATTATTCAATGGAGTATTAAAGCAAGAAAATGATTAATGATGCAGTAAAAATAATGTTTGTCAAATAACACAGAAGGCAAGGGCACTGGAAGCAGGGCAGGGGTGGCATTTGCCCCCCCCCAATCAAATTTTTTTGGGGCAAAACCCCCCCAACGTGCCCCCCTAAAAGTAGAAAAAAAATATTTAAGGACAAAAGTAAACGATGAAGGCTTTTTTCTGCCTGAAAATTATCATTTCCATGGTCAAAAATGAAAAAATTTCACCCCTAACAGGGCAAATCATAGAAAGCCTTGCGTCTTTTGACAAACATGTCCCTCTGTGAAACATACCTTTGATAAGCCCATTTTCAATTTCTTATAACAGTGTGATAGCCTTAAACCTTTTAATGAATACATTTCAGACTAAAACCGAATGGCAAATTGAAAGTGGTTCACAAGTGCATGTTGGCTGTTTCGGTTAACAAACGCGCGGTCGCCCAGGAATGCTCAGACAGGACCCACTAACACGCGGGAATGCTAGTTACTCGAGCAACATATATGGAATCTATGTCATAGCTGTCAAGCCGAGAAACCATAACATCTTGAGGTCGTCATATATTACTCTAGGACCTACTCTCAATCTTCCAATTTCTCACCTATCAATTTTACTTCTTCCGAAGAAGTAAAATTGATAGGCGAGAAGAAGAAGTAAACTTGATAGGCGAGAAATTGGAAGATTGAGAGTAGGTCCTTGAGTTATATTTCTTGAAAATGAGTATGGTTCTGAAAGGTTAGAGTTAAAGAGGCTTGAGTAGTTGGATTATTGGATAAATGAGAAGATGCTAGCTTGACAGCAGGAGTACTCATATCAACAACTTATAAGCCTCTTCAACTCTTCAACCTTTTCTGTTTTACTATCTTTTTCAGGACTACGCTCATTTAAACAAAAAAATACTCGACTATCAACTGTTCACTTCCTTCCCTATCTATTTCATTTCTTCCTCTATCCGCTTTTTTTTCGAAAACTCCACATGGTGTACCGTCAACCAAATCCGCTATTGGAATGTAGTTGTTTTCTTCTAAATAATGTTATTTAATGTACATTATGAACTGAGGTACATGTAGTTTGTAAATCAGTTTTTGATTATTTACAAATGAATATTTCCTGGAATTTGATATCATTTCCTAGTTATGGTCTCATTTTCCCCAAGATTATTATGGTCTTCACATGAAAATATGGAATAATGAAAAAGTGTTTATTCGATTCTATGTGTTAAATACACAAAAGTTAGAGAACATAAACTTCTTGTAATATTTAGAAATATTGTTTCAGAGTGTTTATAAATAAAGGAGACTAAATGAGATTTCTTTTTCGAATTTGGTTCTAATGCACAGATATGCTATAATTGAGAAATTGTCTATTATCTTCAAGTGTTTGGTTATGATGTCGAAACACGGAACCCTTTTTAACTTTATCCATAATTATGTGATTCTTCCTAGTCATCTCGTATGATAATACACATGGAAGATTAAAAGAGAAATATCAGCTTCAAAAAAGTGGGAGAGAAATTAGATCATTGAATATCAGAGGTGCATGTGGTATGTGTATGAGAGTGATATTGACCATGATACATACAATGTATACAGTACAGTGAGAGCTACATTGAGTGTATACATGGAACATAATAATAGGATGAAATGAACAAAGACCAGGTGGTTTAGATTGAGATGGTAATGGGTATGCAGGGTTAAAGGTTACTGAAAATAGAATACAAATATGAAGTAACAAACATATCACAGAGTATCAGGGATTATTATGGTCTTCACATGTATGATCTTAAATTGATCATATTCATGATATCTCATAATTGTTAAAAGTGATGCTGTAATGGAGAATAAGGGTACATTGATTACCTGTAATAATTCATTCTTTCAAAATTCAAAGGTATTACAAATGTTTAGTCCTTTAACGAAATACACCTCAACAGAAAAGCTGTGAAGCTTAAACAGGTATGGATGCTAAAATGTTATGTTGTGATGCAAACATTAGCCTTATCAACACATTTTTGAACCAGTTTAACTTGAAGCATTACAGCATGATCATACCATCTGATATGTACATGTATGTTTAATGATCAATGTTTGTACACATGTAGGTCCATACTCTTAAGATTGTGATTGTTGAGCGTCTATCATCAGCCTCTTCACATCACCTAGCAGGAGCTGTATGCTCCCTACCTAACCTGACTAACCTGACACTGAGTGGAGATTGTGACCAGGAGTTCTATTCTCATCTGAATGAGAAGGCTTCAACCTTGAAGGTATGTCTGCCTCTACTTTATACTCACACCATGTTTGGAGAACTTGGAATAGTGAAAAAGTGTTTATCTAATTTTATTGTGTTGAATACATTAAAGAACATATTTCATGCTACTTATAAATATTGTTTGAGAATGTTTATAAATAAAGGAGACTAGATGAGATTTCTTTTTCAAATTTGGTTCTAATGCACAATTATGCTGTAATTGAAAAATTTGTCATATCTTCAAGTGTTTGGTTATGATTGATGTAGATCGAAACATGGAATCCTTTTTAACTTTATCCATATGTGATTCTTCCTAGTCATCTCTAATATGATAATCACATGTAAGATATAAAGAGAAATATCAGTTTCAAAAAGGTGAGAGAGAAATTAGATCATTGAATATCAGAGGTGTATGTGGTATGTGTATGAGAGTGATATTGACCATGATATATACAATGTATACAGTACAGTGAGAGCTACATTGAGTGTATACATGGAACATAATAATAGGATGAAATGAACAATGACCAGGTGGTTTAGATTGAGATGGTATGCAGGGTAAAAGCTGGAATGGAAAATGGATATGAATATGGACATACTGTTTCCTTGCTGACTCACATATTGTAGAAGATAAATACCTGCCTTAAAACTTGACATCAGTTTCAAATTAATATTTTTCAATCAACATTACCGGAACATGTATCTGTTGGCAAGACAAATGTGTTTTTGTCCTGCTCAATGTAATGTATGTTTAGAGAGTTGGTTTCTGATGATCTGTAGAATATACATCTCAATGGCTGTATAATACTCATATTATACATAATTATATTAAAAATGAATAGTTGTAATGTTGTTTTAACTTTAAATTGTATGTGTGTAATGAAAGATAAATGTTTGTGTGTTGAATGCATGAGACTTGTCAACAATCTCATCCAGTGACCTAGCAGAAGCACTGTGTATTATGCCCAATATTACTGACGTTATTAACATTGAGTTATTATATGGTCAGTTCCCCCATGTCTGCGCGGTCTCCCAAGTCTGCGCACCCGCGTATCTGCGCGATTTTAGTTACAGAAGATACGCAACGAGCACGAACTTTACACATGCACTACATAGACAGGTATTAATAAAAAAATCCGACTCAAAATGGTGGAAAAATAATGAATTCAGGGCATTTCATGTGACGACCTCAAAATGCAGCCTTTTTCATCAAAATCCCTGAATCCCGTGCAAAGTGAATGAGTGCGCAGACATGGGGTCCCATTCTTTTTTCAATCTGAAAATGACTGCCCGAGGTTTTTTCAAGAAAATCCTATATTTCCTTTCACTTTTTAATGAGAAATTTGGTACACTTACTTTTAATAATAATAAGGAACACTATTAACCAAGAGATTTTGTGAAATACAAAGAAGTTTATGTTAAATCTTAACTCAAATTGTTAGGTGCGCAGACTTGGGGCCCACCATCATTTTATGTGATGCATTGGTTATTGGTGTTTGTGTGTTCTGCTTGTTTGTTTTGTTTATTTTGCTTTATAGGATATAATAATTTATGAAAGGTCATTCAATAAATTCTGTTTGAAATAGGATAGTGGGTATTGACAGGCTGCAAATTGGATTGAAGTGTTAGTACGGGATAGTTTACTACCCTGGGGTGGTATTCTGAGATCCATTTTATCTCCGTTAAAATCAGTGAGATGAAATACCCTTAAAATCTCTCCGAATTGGTATTCTGAGAACAGTTTTATCTCTGTAAGACACACCTACCTTTTAATCAATATCAAATTAGAAACGTGCTTTTATAGCTCTCTCGTGTCACTCAACCAATTGAAATCAATTCTGCCAGGTGTGGCAAAGGGGACAGATTGCGTTAATTTATAGACTTCAAATACGCTTGCGCGTCTTTACATAGATTTCTTTTTAACAGAAAGGACAATACTCTCATCTTTTTTTGAAGTCTCTATCGCATCTTTTCAAGCATCATTTCAAAGACAATATTAGTCAAGATATATCCTATGAAATACTTTCTGATTGTACAGGAATAACATTAAGGTGTTATTCTCAATAAATATATAATTTTTCTTCATTTTCATTTGGGGTTAATTCACCTAGAAATATTGGTGATATCAACGTCGCTGAGATAAAATAGCCCCTACCCTCTTTTAAGTTTATTTTATTTTTTTCTTCTAAGTAACTTTGGCACAAGCACATCATCTGCGTTGCAATACCCGGATACGCTATGGTTATGTCTACGCAGGCACTGTTCTGTTGCGTATCATCTATAGTTACGCAAGATGAATTTGTAAATTTTATCTCAGAGATAAAATGTCATCTCAAAATACCAATTTCATTTTAAAGAGATAAAATAAAATATATTAAAGATAAAATAACCTCAGAATACCGCCCCTGGTATTTAAATATCAATTTCAAATAGTTTAGTAATTCTGTTTGGTAACTACTAGAAGAAAAATTTGTAGGTCTAGCAAAGAAATGGAAATTTACCCAGTATCAAATGCTGTAATGAACAGTCTGCAAAACTATGTGTAGTGTTTGTCTCTGATGGTTATATTAAGGTTAACCATGATTAGATATTGTATTCTAGATTAATTTAGTGCCCTAAATGACTAGTGCCCTAAATGAATCACAGTCCTACTTCATGGATGTTATACACCATCAACTTCAATTATGCTGAATAGAAATTAGAATGAAATCCAATATTTTTTAGAGAAAGGAACTATTTGTAGAATTTTCCAAATTGTGAACTTTGTAAAAGAAAAATATTCATGATTTTTCTACAAAGACAATCACTCTACATGCACATGATCTGTATTAATACATGGAGCTATTCATGTTGAAATAATGGTGCAATCCATTGTGCTTTACCAACCAGTAAACTCCAGAAAGTAATTTACATTCCATTTGTCTAGATGTTTACAATTATTGCGTACTACCAAAGTCAGAAATAGTCAAATGAAGTGGAGCATGTACATGAATGTAATTAACATGATCTAACAAATGTGAATGACTTGTACACATTTTAGGGAATCTCCCTGACACTTACATGTACATAGTGAATATAAACAATTTGGATGAAAAATAAAACTTAAGAAAGTAAGTGAGACTCTATCCTGTGGAAAATGACATGTGAACTCGAAATTTTATACATCTCTGTTAAATGATAGGAATTACTGTGTACATTTACTAAACATCTACACAGGTTTCATCTTGTTTATTTTCAAAAGATAAATTTAACATTCTATCAAATAAACCATCTAACCTTTAGAGAACATTAAGAGTTCTTTTTACACTGCTCCAAGGTATCAGGAATGTTTATTATTAATTGCTATTGCCCTCACTGACAATTTGGTGTCTAATTCAGATATTAATGCTTATTTTTTACATAATGAACATAATTTAATCAAAGGGATATTCTTAAAGTTCATTTTGGGTCATTAGTTATTTAGTGAGTCTCAGAAAGGGAAACATTTTTTAAGAGACCCATATCACAGTCAACTTTAAATTTAGATTTTATAACAGACACCATGGAAAAGGATTGATGATGCACAGTTTGTCTAACAATGTAGAATGATAGATGCATAGAGCTATTGTAATATAGCTATTGTAATAGCTCTATGATAGATGTAAAGATAGAGAGTAGGCATAATATAATTTTTGGGGAGACTATTAGATATTGAGAAAAAGAAAGATTGAGGAGTACACGTAAGGATAGGAAAGAGTGGTGGAATTTTTATATTGCATGTATCCTGTTTGATGAAATGATGAGAACGGGGGGGGGGGGGGGGGGGCACTTCCATTGACGAGTGGATACCCCCTCCCCCGCCCATTTGTGAATTTGCATCAGGCAAAATCCATGTAGAAGCATTGATATGTTATTGAGAAATAGAAAGTTCAATTGTAATGTAATTGCTAAATGTTGGAAACAATTTCAAAATGATTATAACTTGCAAAAGCTGAACATTTAATTCCATCAGAACAATGGAGTATTAAAGCAAGAAAATGATTAATGATACAGTAAAGATAATGTGTGTCAAATAACACAGAAGGTTAATTCTTTTGATAATAAAAGATGTAAAAATAAAAATAAAATAGATACCGGTACATGTATATATTTATCAATTTCAAAATGATTATAACTTAAAAGCTGATACATGTAATTCCATTAAAACAATGGAGTATTAAAGCAAGAAAATGATTAATGATGCAGTAAAAGGCAATATTGAAGTTCTTTGATATGGTTTTTCATGAATTCAATATGGTCAATTTTTAGACAATAACAATCAAGAAATTTAAGAGGATACATAACAGTACAAAAAGGACACAAAACACTAAATAATCAAATTGAGAAATTTTATTGTGATAAACACTATATTTATGTTGCATTGTCTCTCTCTCTCTCTATTTTCTCTTTGTCCTCAGATCTTCCTTCTGTTCTTTCTCATCACTATTTAAAATTCACCTCGTTTCAGTTTTCTTCTTTTGATTTGAATTTGAGGAGATAAGTCCAACTCTGGATCTGCACCTCATATGACTTGTATAAAAATATAAATAAAATAAGAAAGGTATATTCTATGCATAATACAATTTTGAGCATTATAAAAATGAGAATAAAGAAATGATTTAGTGAATTACTATTTCCAATGATGCTTCTATTCTTTCAGGGTTCTTTCCCTCAGATCAGCAAAGGAAATTTCATATTCAATGAAGAGCCTCAGAAGGATTCTTAATTAGGTTCTTATGCACATGTATGCTGTAATTGAGAAATTGTCATATCTTCAAGTGTTTGGTTATGATTGATGTCGAAACATGGAATCCTTTTTAACTTTATCCATATGTGATTCTTCCTAGTCATCTCTAATATGATAATACACATGTAAGATATAAAGAGAAATATCAGCTTCAAAAAGGTGGGAGAGAAAGTAGATCATTGAATATCAGAGGTGCATGTGGTATGTGTATGAGAGTGATATTGACCATGATACATACAATGTATACAGTACAGTGAGAGCTACATTGAGTGTATACATGGAACATAATAATAGGATGAAATGAACAATGACCAGGTGGTTTAGATTGAGATGGTATGCAGGGTAAAAGGGTTACTGAAAATAAAATACAAATATGAAGTAACAAACATATCACAGAGTATCTGAGATTATTGTGGACTTCACATGTATGATCTTAAATTGATCATTTTCACGAAATCTCAGAAATTGTTGAAAGTGATGCTACATGTATAATGTAGAATAAGGGTACAGATATTACATGTAATAATTCCTTCTTTCAAGATTCATATACTTTTAAAATTGTTTAGTTCTTAAACATAATAAACTTCAACAGAAAGCTGTGAAGCTTAAACAGGTATGGATGCTAAAATATTATGTTGTGAAATACATCTATGCATACATTAGCCTTATCAACACATTTTTGAACCAGTTTAACTTGAAGCATTACTGCATGATCATACCATCTGATATGTACATGTATGTTTAATGATCAATGTTTGTACACATGTAGGTCCATACTCTTGAGATTTGGAATGATAAGCCTCTATCATCAGCCTCTTCACATCACCTAGCAGGAGCTTTATGCTCCCTACCTAACCTGACTAACCTGACACTGATAGGAGTTTGTTACCAGGAGGAGTTCTGTTCTCATCTGAATGAGAAGGCTTCAACCTTGAAGGTATGCTTGCTTCTACTTTATACTCATAACATGTTTGAAAACATGAAATAATGAAAACATGTCTATCTAATTTTATTGTGTTAAATACATTAAAGAACATATTTTTTAATACTATTTAGGGGTGTTCATTAATAAAGGAGGCTCGATGAGTAAATGTTTTGGAAAATCGGCTCTAATGCACAGGTATGCTGTAATTGAAACAGTTTGCATGTCCTCAAGTGTATTTGGTTATGATTGATGCAGAAGTAAGAAATTGTTTACATCTTTGTCCATCTGTGAGTTTAACAAGACATCTCCTGATGAAATTGGTATACATGGAAGATATAAAGAGAAATATCAGCTTCAAAAAGGTGGGAGAGAAAGTAGATCATTGAATATCAGAGGTGCATGTGATATGTGTATGAGAGTGATATTGACCATGATACATACAATGTATACAGTACAGTGAGAGCTACATTGAGTGTATACATGAAACATAATAATAGGATGAAATGAACAATGACCAGGTGGTTTAGATTGAGATGGTATGCAGGGTAAAAGGTTACTGAAAAAAGAATACAAATATGAAGTAACAAACATATCACAGAGTATCTGAGATTATTGTCTTCATATGTAGGATCTTTTAAATCAATCTTTTTCATGATATCGCAGAAATTGTTGAAAGTGATGCTGTAATGTAGAATAAGTGTACAGAGTTTACCTGTAATAATTAATTCTTTCAAAATTCATCTATATTAAAATGTGTTGTCCTTTAACAACATACACCTCAACAGAAAAGCTGTGAAGCTTAAACAGGTATGGATGCTAAAATATTATGTTCTGAAATACATCTATTGCAATTATTAGCCTTATCAACACATTTTGAACCAGTTTAACTTGAAGCATTACAGCATGATCATACCATCTGATATGTACATGTATGTTTAATGATCAATGTTTGTACACATGTAGGTCCATACTCTTAAGATTTGGAATGATAAGCGTCTATCATCAGCCTCTTCACATCACCTAGCAGAAGCGTTATGCTCCCTACCTAACCTGACTAACCTGACACTGATAGAAGATTGTGACCAGGAGGAGTTCTATTCTCATCTGAATGAGAAGGCTTCAACCTTGAAGGTATGTCTGTCTCTACTTTATTCTCACACCATGTTTGAAAACATGAAATAATGAAAACATGTCTATCTAATTCTATTGTGTTAAATACATTAAAGAACATATTTTTTCATACTATTTAGGGGTGTACAATAAAGGAGACTAGATGAGTAAATGTTTTGGAAATTTTGCTCTAATGCACAAGTATGCTGTAATTGACAAATTTGTCATATCTTCAAGTGTTTGGTTATGATTGATGTTGAAACATGGAAACCTTTTTAAGTTTATCCATATGTGATTCTTCCTAGTCATCTCTAATATAATAATGCACATGGAATATATAGAGAGAAATATCAGCTTCAAAAAGGTGGGAGAGAAATTAGATCATTGAATATCAGAGGTGCATGTGGTATGTGTATGAGAGTGATATTGACCATGATACATACAATGTACAGTATTGCTCGGAATAAAGTTGACACATTACCGCGCTGTACCGCGTAAGTCGACGGGAGATCGGGTACCGCGCGATTACCACCAGCAAATTCCCATCGGCGGGAGTCTCCTGCCAAGAGAAATTACGGCGGTAATTACCACGAGATTTTTTTAATAAAAATCTCGTGTATTACCGCGGTAATACCGCAGAAGGAGGGACGATCTTATGTTGATAATAAAATGTCACAATTTAGACAACTCACATGGTTCAAATTAGCCCTCCTGACTTGCCGCGATGTCTCTCTCGAAATTACAATACAGCAACTTATTGCCGTAAGATGCCGTCTCGATCTCCTCGAAACCCCAAACAAAAATGTCATGGCTTGATGTTTAGCTTTGCGCCAGTGCACAATTTTAATGCACGCTCGTGTCATCGCCCTCAAATTGTCATCTTTCTGAACTTCTTTGAACGAAAGTCGGGTCGAGATGAGATCATGTACTTTCTGGGATAAGTTGTAAATAGTTACAAGAAAAAGGGAGCACCCAATAACGGAGGGACAGAGTCGAGCAAGAGGAGAGAGCGACAGATACGAGAGACGGGGAATGATCAAGAGAGAGAGCATTAGATAATGGATAGAGAGGGCGTGGGGGCGGGGTGGTTAGATTGAGCAAGAGACACCGAGGCTGGAAAAAACAGACCTATCGTCTATTTCCTTTAATTTCTTACATTCCTTTATCGTCATTCTCTCACTTGTTCGCAACTATAATTATTTAATTTTAATATTTTCAGTGCATTATTGCCCAACAATCCTCCTGCCGTTATTATGATATAAGGAATGATAAACTACTTTGTTTCTCCCACCACTCGATCAAGTCACAAAAACACAGCACGTACAAGGCATATTAAATGATTGCACCACGAATTGATTACTCATGCTTAATTATAATCAGTGTTGTTTTTCCCTTGTTTCCTCATATTCTATTTTTATCGTTTTTTATGTTGATATATTTCCATTTGACCCATGTCTCACTCATTAAATTTTTACTGAATCAATATCTCAGGTCACTTCTCCCTCGATCCCTATCTTTTTTTCCTCCATTCTTTAATCCTTTTGACTTTTTTGGTGTAATATTGCAAAGCTCTATATTCAATATTATCCGACGTTCAAGCTGGTGTTAATGGATGAACAAAGATAAAATATTTTTAAGTGTCAATTTATTGTCACCGGATCGTCATAATATGCATATATCTTAAAGTTTAATTAATCTTTCATTGTTTGAATGATAGTTTTCAGAATTGTTTTTATATTCTCTCCTCTCACTGATTCACGTCACCTTTGTCATTGTCTGCTGTCATCTCTCTTGCTCGCAGTGGCGTACCTCAGATTTTCCAGCAAGGGGGAGGGCAAATTCGTCCGCCAAAAAAAATTGACAAGCAACCCCCAAAAAAGTCTACAAGAACAAATGAAGGATTTCGTACCAGGAAAAATTTTGGCCAGCCAAAAAGTCTTCAACCACAAATAAAGGATTTCGTATCAGAAAAAAAATTTACAAGCAAAAAAAATAAAATTCAAGACCAAAGTAGCAGGCCATCTGTGTGTCGCTCGTCAGGGGGGGGGGCACTCTCTCCCATCTGACCCCCCCCCCCGCTGTAGGTACGCCAATGCTTGCTTATACCATGGTCACATTTGTTCCACGGCGGCCGTACGGCGAGTCGAAAACAGCCGTTTTAACATTTTTTTGTCCAACTACATATTGGTGGTTTGAATCAAAATGGATAAAACGGCTGTTTTCGACTCGCCGTACGGCCGCCGTGGAACAAATGTGACCATGGCATAATGGCTCGTGAGGTGCTGGTTTGCACAGCAAACCAGCCTGAAAGGTCGAGCGAAGCTTCTGCAGCCTCCGTAGACATAGTCTGCTATGCAGACTCGTTGAATCAGCTGAGGTACACACACTGCTGATGTGGGTCTACATTTTAGACTAATGTTTGCTCGACTCACTTTTCCCTTACCTTATCGTTCCTTAAATACATGTATTTAATTTGATATATAGATATTAGTTTGATTCGTATAATCACAATATTTATCTACCGTCTGTTACCAAGTATTGTTATCTTTGTCTTTTTTTGACTTAGATTTTGACTATATTTTCATGTATTATATGATGATTTATAGTTTTTATGTTTTCCTTTGGTCATTGATGAAAAACAATTTTATGCTGATCTTTTGTACCTGAATGTTCTAATAAACAAATAAAGGTGTATATTTGTCAATAAGTAAATATTTGGTCTTAACTAAGACCCAACGGTGGATCATATTATCCTGAAGGCACAAAGATGAACCACTGAAGTCAGACAATGAATTAAATTGTCCTGATTAACATCATGACAATTAACTGTAAGTATGAATGTCTTCAGTTATGTTTTAGTGCCGGAATAAACATTTGCTTGTGCTTTGTGAAGGCTTGTTTGTGCTTATCCCTCACTCGGCGATATCTGCATTGCGACAACGACAGAGTAAGCCCGAGAGTAAGCATATATGGGTATACGATCAACGTTAGGCCTAATTTAGTAAAGTCTTTTGAAGAAGTGTACAAGGCTAGTACTAAGTAACTACATGTAGCTAGCTACAATCACTGTCAGTGTCACTACGTCAAACCACTAGTACGAGTTTAGTTAGCTGCTGCTACTACTATACGGTACGGTACCTGTTACCGTACATTGTGAGCAGAGGCCGAGAAGACAGTGACAGTGCATAATATTCCGATTTTGTCTCTAAAATGGACGTCCATCATTAAAAAATACAATACCTGTATCATTTAACTGAAGAAAATGAGTTTAGGTTCAGTAACAATCACTGGGATAGCACAAAAGCACGAAATACTTTCTATTTGGTGATTTTGTTGTAACTTAGTTCGAGCAATCTGATTTTCTTTCGAGCTCGCTGGTATGGTACGGTATCTGCAAAAGCGCTAACGAGTACTCGCACGAGATGGGTTTTTCTCTTAATTATGGTATGATTTAGGAGTAGACTGAATAGATTATGCCTAATATCACTGAGAAATACGACAAAAAAAGTTCTAAGAGGCATAGCGAGAGCTTTTAATATAAAGGATGGGAACAATTACTAAGGAAAATGTTTCTGAAATTGAAAATCCCATTTGAAATCGAAACAAACTTCGAGATAAAAAAAAGTGAATTTGAGCTGTAGAGGAACGGGGGGGGGGGGGGGGGGGGTAGCACCCTCCCCCTCTCCATCGAGAACCATTAAAACATTTATTGTGGTAAAATAACGGACATACGTAAGTGACCTGACCCTTGGTTATATGCAGAATTTTTTTCGGGGGGGGGGGGGGAGATGCATAAAATAAAAAAAAAATTGAAGTGAGAAAAGCGACCGAGCTTGTCATTGCGTGTTTCCGTTCTGTTAAGAATGTTCAGACTTTTCGTGGCATATATTACCTTCATTTGGGAGTGAAACACATTTTTTTTTTTCAACTTGTAAGATTTTACTGAATAAGCATACCCCCCCCCCCCGTTGAAAAAGTTGGATCCACCCCTAAACTTCAATAGTGATGCTGTGATTAAAATGATTGACGGAGCGAATGAGGGAAAACCAAGCAATAAAACAATGGAAACGAGTCAGGAAGTGGCAGTATACATAAATTAAATAAAGAAATATATCCAATGACGTGACATTTAATTTCGCAGTACGTTTTTCATGAATGTGTAAGAATGAAAAAAAATAATTAAAATAAATCAATCAGCTAGAAATGTGGAAAGATAAACTTACCTTATTAATCTAATGCACAACATAGTTATAGTTTGAACATCGGGTATAGTCGAGGACGACCTGGCATCATCATGGGTGAGGTGTAGTTTGCAGGCACAGACCCTCAGTGGAACAAGTGTGCCTCTGAGCGAGAGAGCCTTCAGTACACAAGGCATGAGTAGGCTGCACATTCAGACCCTTATTTCGAGTGAAGGGTTTGCCCAGCAGACTAGGTGAGGGGTGGGTTATTTCTATTTCTTCAATCATCAGTTCTTCTAATTTATCCATCATTTGATTTCATCAGTCAGTATCAACCTCTCTTGTAACCACACGTACACATACGCCTGCTATCTATATCTTAATTTCTCTTAATCTCTATTAAGACGATCCCTTTATTTTATTCCTCAATATCAATAGTTCCTGTCCTCTTCTATCGCTCTTAATTTTTGTTGAATATCTTGTCTATCCCCTATTTTATTCACTGTCAATTATGATACTTCCAAAAGAACGGCACGATACCAAATTGAAGACAAAAATAAAGAATAGAACATAACATTTTAATAAACGAACATGTTCCGAGGTGTCGCACCTCATCCTCAGCCTGAAAATTATTAACAGAGTCATTGCTATTTATACTGTTAGGATGTCAATTATAAATTTCAAGAATGTAGTTACACAGGATTATAAGGTGTGAATTCAATTGTTAAATGGAATGCAGTAAAAAAAGTCTATGGATTCATTAGATAGGGGTGGGTTAAATTAAATGGATAACATTATTTGGAAATTGCACACCTGTTGGTTTAGTTGAGGTTGTTTCCATTTGATGAAAAGCCCTTCTTTTCTTTTTAGTTGAAAATCTGTTTGAGCAGTATCGAGAATTTTGAAACAATGGGTATTTCATTCTAACTAGCATTGGGGTGACGATTGCAAGTGTCTCCAGACATGGTAGACAGTGACTGTGTGTAACTACATGTACATTCTTGAAATTTATACTTGACATCCTAACTGTATAAATACCTATGACTCTGTTAATAATTTTCAGGCTGAGGATGAGGTGCGACACCTCGAAACATGTATGTCCTATTTTTTATTTGTGTCTTCACTATCAATTGTTATTGTCTTTGTATTCGTCTACCGTTCTTGTTCAATCTCTTTCAAGCATATAGGCCTATACCCTTAAGTATTTTATTTATTCAGATCATTCTTTCCTCTCTGATCTCGCCTTTTCTTCTCTTTAACTTCAATCGTTTCCATCAGTCACACATATATAATATGACGGTACAAGACTCTTACATTGTTTTGTTTCTTCAGCATCAATAAGATCAGGAATGATGTCCTCGTACATGTATATTAATTCCTCTTGAAACGTGGTTAAATTGAACAACCCTAGCTGTATGTGAACTTAACTGGGGTCAATTAATTACACCGTCTCGCGCATTTTGTGGACAATGAATAGAGGTGTGAAGATTATAGAACAGCTAACAATGAGAAGGCTGTAAGTTACACAATGATCTTTTGTGTAACTGTTTGAATAGAACATGTATTAAGCCAATTAAGTCAATCCCGTTATTTCATTCCTCTATATCAATAGGTCCTGTCCTCTTCTATCGCTCTTAATTTTTGTTGAATATCTTGTCTATGTCTATTCCCTATTTTATTCACTATCAATTATGATACTTCCAAAAGAACGGCACGATACCAAATTGAAGACAAAAATAAAGAATAGAACATAACATTTTAATAAACGGAACATAGTCATTGCTATTTATACAGTTAGGATGTCAAGTATGTAGTTACACAGGATTACAAGGTGTGAATTCAATTGTTAAATGGAATGCAGTAAAAAATACAAATTCTATGGATTCATCAGATAGGGGTGGGTTAAATTAAATGGATAACATTATTTGGAAATTGCACACCTGTTTGTTTAGTTGAGGTTGTTTCCATTTGATGAAAAGTCCTTCTTTTATTTTTAGTTGAAAATCTGTTTGAGCAGTATCGAGAATTTTGAAACAATGGGTATTTCATTCTAACTAGCATTGGGGTGACGATTGCAAGTGTCTCCAGACATGGTAGACAGTGACTGTGTGTAACTACATGTACATTCTTGAAATTTATACTTGACATCCTAACTGTATAAATACCAATGACTGTTAATAATTTTCAGGCTGAGGACGAGGTGCGACACCTCGAAACATGTATGTTCTATTCTTTATTTTTGTCTTCACTATCAATTGTTATTGTCTTTGTATTCGTCTACCGTTCTTGTTCAATCTCTTTCAAGCCTATAGGCTTGTACCTTTAAATTTAAGTATTTTATTTCTTCAGATCATTCTTTCCTTTCTGATCTCGCCTTTTCTTCTGTTTAACTTCAATCGTTTCCATCAGACACACATATAAACCCCTCAAAAAAGTTTTGCAACTCGTTTTGGGGGTGATATCTTTTTGGTTAATGAAGTATAAAAGATGAAACTGGTATCTTTGGAAAGCTGAATTATTCTTCTTTACAATGACATGCCATTTGCTGTGATTATGTAATCATGGAATATGCAGTCACCCTGAACATCGAGAAAAGTCAGAAGTGAAATGTTGCAAAATGCATTGATTTCCAACAAGAGTCTCAATTTCTATAGAATTTCCACCATGCAGGTGACAGTGAATGCACTCGGTCCATCCTCGAAACAATTGGAAATTCGCTATTGCAAACGACGCATTTTGCAACATTTCATGTCTAACATTGCTGCGTATTATCATGTCTGTGTATTTCATGATAACACTAGCATGACAAATGACACATGATTGTAAAGAAGAATAATCATGCTTTCTAAAGATATCACTTTTACACATGATGATGGCACATTAAGAAATTTATTAGCACTAAAACTTGCAGTATGAGTTGCAGAACTCAAACATGACATGGCAACGAATTTTGCAACATTTCATTTTTTACATTGCTGCATATTAATATCATGTCTGTGTATTTCATGATAACTCTGGCATTACAAATGACACATGATCGTAAAGAGGAATAATCATACTTTCCAATGATACCACTTTTACATATGATGATGGCACACTAAGAAATTTATTAGCACTCAAACTTGAGCTGCGGAACTTTTTTGAGGGGTTTATAATATGACGGTACAAGACTCTTACATTGTTTTATTTCTTCAGTATCAATCTTCCCTATCGAACGTGTACATCATTTATATAGACAGATAGATAGATCAGGAATGATGTCCTCGTACATGTATATTAATTACTCTTGAAACGTGGTTGAATTGAACAACCCTAGCTGTATGTGAACTTAACTGGGGTCAATTAATTACACCGTCTCGCGCTTTTTGTGGACAATGAATAGAGGTGTGAAGATTATAGAACAGCAAACAATGAGAAGGCTGTAAGTTACGCATCTGATCTTTTGTGTAACTGTTTGAAAAGAACATGTATTAAGACAGTCCATGAATACCCACCCCCAAATTGTCCAATATAGTTGGCATTTTGGGGCCCGGAGTGTTGATGAGGGTGACGATGATGGTCATGAGGATGATATTGAAAATCTATCATATATTTTGGATAAAAATCACCTGTTGTCGATAAAAAGAGAAACAATTGCAATAATTCCTGGTTGTCTGTTCTATATAGACGAACAATACACAGGGCAACATTAAAATGAATATACATAAACATATTAGCAAGAGATAATTGATATGCACATGGATTAAAACGAGTCAATTCATAAAAAGATACCATTGCAACATTTTATTAATATTACTGAAATACATTTATAGGGAATTATGTTTTAAATGTTTTTTTACGTTACAGCTATAACGTAAGTGAAATGTTTTATAGTAATGAGAAAACCATTTTTATATGATTTTAACATTTCCCATAAACATTTTTATGATATTTTGTCAATGTTTTGTGCCACGGAAAATGGAGTATATTGGTAAAGCAAGAAAACTGGAAGGTAGTGACTTAATTGACCTCAAAAGGAATAGAATTCCCGGATCATATACACACCAATAATATAAGCCTCGGGTAAGTTGAACTGGAGTTATCATGTTGAGAAGGAAAAGTTAACGAATGGACGGACAGACGGACACCGAGTGTGTCCTTCATACGGGCGGGCGTAAAAAGACGATATAGCCTACAGGGGCAGGCTGTTGCTGGAATGATGAACGGGGAGAAAGGGAACAGAGTAACACTAACAGGCATATAAAATATTTAAGGAAGATGCAAGGGGGGGGGGACTGAATAAGATTTTTCAGAAAGTGCTGATGCTAGGCATTTAAAGCAGGGCCACTTGCGGGTTTTCTTTTTCCGGGAAGGGGGGTTCAAGATGGCCGATCGAAGAGAAAAGAGGGAGAAGTAGGAGGAAGAAGACGACGGCGAGGAGAAGGAATGAAGGATAAAGAAGATAAGGATACAAGAGAAGCAATGGATGATATGTTGAATGAACGAATGAAGGTGATAAAGGTAAAGAAAGAAGAACAGGAAGAAAACAAAGTGAAAGACATAAGAATTGAATGAGAATAAATAATATACGAATGATGATATTGAAAAGTAATCTTTTTGGGGTATAAAATCATGTGTTATCGATAGCGATAAAATGAAATATGATGGGAAGTGAATTATCTTTGAATAAAAGACGTAACCGATAAACGTATAGAATTTTACAGAAAATGATGGAAATCAAATTTACTAGTTCTTCGAATAAACAACTAATTAAAACACAGAACTGATGAACAGGAAAATGGAAAGCAAATATACTCGTCCTCTGAACGTCGGAATGATGGAAAGTGAATCTACTTGTTCTTGGAATGAACGATGTAACAGATAAAATAAAAATACAGAATCGTTGAATAGAAAAATGAGGGAAAGCGTTTTTTTTTTCTTTAAATAAAAGACTTAACTGATGAAACAATGAAAAGAATTGATGGAACTAAAAAATGATATGAAGGTAATCAACTCGTTCTTGCAGTGAACGATGCAATTAAACTATACAGAATTGAACAGAAAAATGATTGAAAGCGAATGTTCTTTGAATAAAAGACGCAAGTGATTGAATGAAAAAAAAAAACACAGAATAAATGAACAGAAAATGATTGAAATCGAATCTTCTTTGAATAAAAGTCGTCAGTAATGGAAAAACACAAAAATATTGATGAACAGAAAATGATAGTTAGCAAATCTAGTAATCTCTGTTCCATTCTGAGTAGATCTCGTATCTCATAGGTTGTTTTGTTTATTTAAATGTATGATTATTCTGACTTAATTCTAAATCTCTATTTCATAACTTCATAATAAAACTCAAATCTGAATTAAACTCGTCCTTTGAATTGACTTCGTAACGATTACATGAAAAAAAGTCAATCAATGAACAGAAAAATAATGGTAATCTAATCGTCCTTTAAATGAACGACGTAACAGAAAAATACAAATACAGAATTCATGAACAGAAAAATGATGGAAAGCGAATCTACTTTGAATAAAAACGTAAGTGATGAAATTAAAAACAAAAAACACAGAATTGATAAACAGAATATGATGGTTAGCAAATCTACTCGTCCTTTAAATAAACGACGTATTACTGATTAAAAAAAAAAAAAAAACAATGAACAGAAAACGATGAGCATAGGCGGCGGGGGGGGGACAGATCCCCCTAAATTTGAGGTGGGAGGATGGTTCCCCTCTAAAATTTTAGTTGATAACCTTTTTTTTTTCTTGTCAAATTTTTTAACTGCGTCCATCACAAGATTTCAGGTGGACCCCTCCTATTTTTGTTGGCTTCCGCCGCCTATGATGGGAAGCGAATCTTCTTTGAATGATGAATAGAAAAATGATGAAAATATTCGTTCTTTGAATGAAATACGTACCTGATTAAAATTACAGAATTGAAGAACAGGAGATAAAAAGACATAAATTATTATCTACTCCTTTTAAACGGAAGACGTCATTGATAACATATACACTGAAAAATAAACCTTTAGCTAGCTTAATAAACAGTGGAAAGGGAATCTACTCGTCCTTTAAGCCAAAGATGTCACAATAACTGGGTCACTCGGTCAGGAACTGGGCACATGGATTTTTAGCGGGAATTTTTCTGATGCGCGCGCTCGAGGCAGTTTTTCAACCTACTGTCTATCGGGTTGATATTTTGAAGTGCAAATGACTGGATGGTAGATTAAAAGAGAATTGAACAAAGTGGGTTTAGCCATAATGTTGTTAGCCCATCTGATAAATAGACCAAGTGACAATAGAACATCCGTCAGTAAACTGACGGGATCGCATCGGGATCGCTTGAGATTGCGTCTTGTTTTTACCAAAAAGTGTCTAGTGTTGAGGCGAAAAGTACATGGACAAATGGTGATCAGATCTGACTAAAATCTCGTGTTTGACGTGATAATTGGGCCTCTCTTCAGCCAGCGGCCTGCGGGAATTACCGCGGGAATTTCACACGTGAAATTGGCTGGCGGTAATTTTTTGGTTCACGCCTGTCTCGCGGTAGGTGCGTGACCCCTCGGGAGGGTGTCAACTTTATTCCGAGCAATACTGTATACAGTACAGTGAGAGCTACATTGAGTGTATACATGGAACATAATAATAGGATGAAATGAACAATGACCAGGTGGTTTAGATTGAGATGGTATGCAGGGTAAAAGGTTACTGAAAATAGAATACAAATATGAAGTACACAAACATACAGATCACAGAGTGTCTGAGATTATTGTCTTCATATGTATGATCTTTTAAATCAATCTGTATCTCAGAAATTGTTGAAAGTGATGTTATATTGTAGAATAAGTGTACAGAGTTTACCTGTAATAATTAATTCTTTCAAAATTCATCTATATTAAAACGTGTTGTCCTTTAACAAAATACACCTCAACAGAAAAGCTGTGAAGCTTAAACAGGTATGGATGCTAAAATATTATGTTGTGAAATACATCTATGCATACATTAGCCTTATCAACACATTTTTGAACCATTTTAACTTGAAGCATTACAGCATGATCATACCATCTGATATGTACATGTATGTTTAATGATCAATGTTTGTACACATGTAGGTCCATACTCTTGAGATTGAGAATAATGAGCCTCTATCATCAGCCTCTTCACATCACCTAGCAGGAGCTTTATGCTCTCTACCTAACCTGACTAACCTGACACTGAGTGGAGATTGTTACCAGGAGGAGTTATATTCTCATCTGAATGAGAAGGCTTCAACCTTGAAGGTATGTCTGCCTCTACTTTATTCTCATAACATGTTTGAAAACATGGAATAATGACAGTGTTTATTCGATTTCATAGTGTTAGATATGTTAGAGAACATAATTTTTTATAATATTTAGATGTATTGTTTGGGAGTGTTTATTAATAAAGGAGACTAGATGAGTAAATGTTTAAGAAATTTGGCTCTACATGTAATTGAGAAATTGTCAATTCATTATCTTCAGGTGTTTGGTTTATGATGTCGAAACATGGAATCGTTTTTAACTTTATCCATATGTGATTCTTCCTAGTCATTTCTAATATGATAATACACATGGAAGATATAAAGAGAAATATCAGCTTCAAAAAGGTGGGAGAGAAAGTAGATCATTGAATATCAGAGGTGCATGTGGTATGTGTATGAGAGTGATATTGACCATGATACATACAATGTATACAGTACAGTGAGAGCTACATTGAGTGTATACATGGAACATAATAATAGGATGAAATGAACAATGACCAGGTGGTTTAGATTGAGATGGTATGCAGGGTAAAAGCTGGAATGGAAAATGGATATGAATATGGACATACTGTTTTCTTGCTGACTCACGTATTGTAGAAGATAAATACCTGCCTTTAAACTTGACATCAGTTTCAAATTAATGTTTTTCAATCAACAAATATCTGTTGGCAAGACAATAAATATGTTTTTGTCCTGCTCAAACTATTTTTTGTGAGTTGGTGTCTGATATATATGTAGAATATACATCTCAATGGCTTTATAGCACTCATAATTTATATTGAAAATGAATAGTTTTAATGTTGTTTTACCTTTAAATTTTATGTGTGTAATGAAAGATATAAACCCCTCAAAAAAAAGTTCTGCAACTCAAGTTTGAGTGCTAATAAATTTCTTAGTGTGCCATCATGTTAAAGTGGTGTCATTGGAAAGTATGAATATTCCTCTTTACGATATGTGTCATTTGGATTGCTAGTGTTATCATGAAATACACAGACAAGATAAATATGCAACAATGTAAGAAATGAAATGTTGCAAAATTCGTCGTTTCCAATAGCGAATTTCCAATTGTTTCGAGGATGGACCGAGTGCATTCACTGTCACCTGCATGGTGGAAATTCTATAGAAATGGAGACTCTTGTTAGAAATAAATGCATTTTCCAACATTTCACTTCTGACTTTTCTCAAAGTTCAGGGTGATTGCATATTCCATGATTACATAATCACAGCAAATGGCATGTCATAGTATTAAGAGGAATAATTCAGCTTTCCAATGATACCAGTTTCATCTTTTATACTTCATTAACCAAAAAGATATCATCCCCCAAAACTGAGTTGCAAAACTTTTTTTGAGGGGTTTATGTTTGTGTGTTGAATGCATGAGACTTGTCAACAATCTCATCCATTGACCTAGAAGAAGCACTGTGTATTAAGCCCAATCTTACTGACTTCGAGTTATTATACTACGTTAATTCATTGGGTTATGGGTGTTTGTGTGTTTTGCTTGTTTGCTTTATTTATTTTGCTTTATAGGATATAATTTATGAATGGTTTTTCAATAAATTCTGTTTGAAATAGAATAGTGGATATTGACAGGCTGCAAATTGGATTGAAGTGTTAGTACAGGATAGTTTACTACCCTGGTATTTAAATATCAATTTCAAATTTATTAATTCTGTTTGGTAACTACTAGGAGCAAAATTTGTAGGTCTAGCAAAGAAATGGAAATTTACCCCAATATCAAATGTTGCAATGAACAGTCTGCAAAATTACATGTAGTGCTTGTCTCTGATGGTTATATTAATGTTAACCATGATTGAATATTGTATTCTAGATTAATTTAGTGCCCTAAATGAATCACAGTCCTACTTCCTGGATGTTATACACCATCGACTTCAATTAATAATGCTGAATAGAAATTAGAATAAAATCCAATATTTTTTAGAGAAAGGAACTATTTGTAGAATTGTCAAAATTGTGAACTTTGTAAAAGAAAAATATTCATGATTTTTCTACAAAGACAATCACTATACATGCACATGATCTTTATTAATACATGGAGCTATTCATGTTGAACTAACTTTGAAATCCATTATGCTGTACCAACCAGTAAACTCCAGTAACTAATTTACATTCCATTTGTCTAGATGTTTACAATTATTGTGTACTTGACCTTCTAGTCTACCAAAGTCAGAAATAGTCAAATGAAGGGGAGCATGTACATGAATGTAATTAACATGATAACAATTGTTAATGACTTGTACACATTTTAGGGAATCTCCCTGACACTTACATAGTGAATAAAAAAATTGGGATGAAAAATAAAACTTAAGAAAGTAAGTGAGACTCTATCCTGTTGATAATGACATGTGAACTTCATGAGAATTTCATACATGTACATCCCTGTCAAATATAAGGAATTACTGTGTACATTTACTAAACATCTAGACAGGTGTCATCTTGTTTATTTCAATATTAAAGATAAATTTGACATTCTATCAAATAAACCCTCTAACCTTATGAGAACAGTATGAGCTCTTTTTACATTGCTTCAAGATATCAGGAATGTTTACCGGTATTATTAATTGCTATTGCCCTCACAAACATCTAGGTGGCTAATTCAGATATTAATGCTTATTCTTTACATAATGAACATAATTTAACTCTTCATGCGTTCACCTGTAAACCCCCTGTGTGTTGCATTATTTTAGGGTCTCATTCACATTCGTGCCATGAGTCACAGACTCCTAACAATAAACCTGGCCATGGTATTGTTTGTGAGGAGGGTTTTATTGATTTTATCCTCTCTTTTTTCAATGAACTTCCTGGCTGTGATCAGGATGTATTGATTTTTGGGGAAAACTTAACGTTTCTGTAATTTGTAAACTGCGATAATCCGTTGAACGCTAAACTAATGTCGCACTTGCTCTGGGACGTGCAATTGTTCGAAAAACAATGGGACAGGGGACGTCTATGGGAAATGTGTGGTTGTGCAAAAATGCGAACGAAACACGCCTACGGATGTGTAATAATGCGAACGTAATGCATGAAGAGTTAATCAAAGGGATATTCTTCTTAAAGTGCATTTTGGGTCATTAGTTATTTAGTGAGTCTCAGAAAGGAAAACATTTCTTAAAGAGACCCATATCACTGTCAACTTTAAATTTAGATTTTATAACAGTTTACCATGGAAAAAGGATTGATGATGCAAAGTTTGTCTAACAATATAGAATGATAGATGCATAGAGCTATTGTAATAGCTATTGTAATAGCTCTATGATAGATGTAAAGATAGAGAGGAGGCATAATATAATTTTTTGGGAGACTATTAGATATTGAGAAAAAGAAAGATGGAGGAGTAAGGATAGGAAAGAGTGGTAGAATTTTTAAATTAATAATAGTAATAATATTCTGCATATAGCGCTTAATACATCAGAACGACGTCTTTAAACCGCGTGGAGTGTTGTGGCCTAGTGGATTAGTCTTCGGACTTTGAAACAGAGGGTCGTGGGTTCGAATCCCAGCAATGGCGTAATTTCCTTTGGCAAGAAATTCATCCACATTGTGCTGCACTCGACCCAGGTGAGGTAAATGGGTACCTGGCACTTATTCCTTGAAATGCTATCGCACTGTAAAAGGCTGCGAGGCTAAAGCTAGGGTAATAATATCCAATTAAGCGCATTGGGACGCATTTGGCAGTGAAATGCGCTATATAAGCATGTTGGTATTATTATTATATTATTACCCTGGTCATCGGATCCTTGCATGCCCGCATACAATGTATGCACCTTCTCCACTCCCTGGGGAGCATTCCAACAAGAGTTCCAAGACTCAATTGCTAGGCATACTACATATAGGCTTTCACATCCTACCGGGTACCCATTTAACACCTGGGTGGAGAGTGGCAAAGTGTGGATTAATGCCTTGCCGAAGGACGCTAGGCCATGGTGGGATTCGAACACACAACCCTCTGATTACAAAGCAAGAGTCAGAACCGCTACACCGCGACACTTCCGTCATGTGTCCTGTTTGATGAAATGATGAGAACCTGGCGGGAGGGGGGGTAGGGGACTTCCATTGGCGAGTGGATATCCCCCCCCCTCTCCATTTGTGAATTTGCTTCAGGCAAAATCCATGTAGAAGCATTGGTATGTTTAATTTATTGAGAAACAGAAAGTTCAATTTTATTGTAATTGCTGAATGTTGGAAACAACTTGCAAAACTTGCAAAAGCTGTTTTTTCCATCAGAACAATGGAGTATTAAAGGGAGAAATTCAGTAAAAAACAATAGAAGGTCAATTGTTTTAATGAGACAGGATGTGAAAATAAATAAAAATAGAAAAAATAGATACATGTATATATTTATCGATTTCAAAATGATTATAACTTACAATAGCTGATACATGTTCCATCAGAACAATGGAGTATTAAAGCAAGAAAATGATTGATACAGTAAAAATAATGTGTGTCAAATAACACAGAAAGTCAATTATTTTAATGATAAAAGATGTGAAGTGTCATGGCAAGTTAGTTCTTGAAAGTAGGCCATAGGTTATACATGTAAATTGTATTTGTTTTCTACATGTACAATGTAAGCAAAGGTTATTTGTGTTGAAAACTCAAAATAATGCAAGGAAATATTTTTAAGTCCTTTGATATGGTTTTCCATGAATTTCAGATGGTTAATTTTTAGACAATAACAATCAAGAAATTTAAGAGGATAAATAACAATGTAAAAAGGATATAAAACACAAGATAATCATATTGAGTAATTTTATTGTGATAAACACTATATTTATGTTGCATTGTCTTTCTCTCTCTCTTTTTTCTCTTTGTCCTCAGATCTTCCTCCTGTTCTCTTTCTCATCACTATTTAAAAATTTGCGTCGGTTGAATTTTCTCCTAGAGACGCAAAAGACATCTTCTGTTAATTTGAATTTGAGGAGAGATCAAAAACTTTTGTGCTCCGCACCTGAGGGAGGAAACTCCCCCTCCCTGCATACTCCCCTCTAGGGAGCACGCTTTGCGCTCTCTGTAAGTGTTGGCAACCTTCGCGTGCATTAATCAGCCCCCAGTAAAAGTCCAACTCTGGATCCATGCCTGATATGACTTGTATAAAATATGAATAAAATAAGAAAGGTATATTCTATGCATGATACAATTTTGAGCATTATGATAATGAGAATAAAGAAATGATTTGGTGAATTACTATTTCCAATGATGCTTCTATTCTTTCAGGGTTCTTTCCCTCAGATCAGCAAAGGAAATTTCATGTTCAATGGAGAGCCTCAGAAGGATCGTCAATCATTCTTACAAGCAGTCAGTGACTTGATAAGGTAGGTGAACTAATAAACTTATTAAGCTAAAGGTGACCTCTTCACTCAGGCTGATACAACCTAGATATGATCAATGTATTAACAGTTCTTATACTGCTCATTAATTTGATCATTACAATGGGCCAACTCATTTATAAATGTATGACAAATGTAATAATTGTACCTAAATGGTCATGAAATGGCTTTTGTAGAAATATGCTCCAGGCATACGATAATTTTACCTACACTGGTCATGTAAATGAAATAACTATTTAGAGTACTAATTTATAATTATGAGGAACATAATGATTGTACTTAAACTGATCGCGTTGTGGTCTAGTGGTTCTGACTCTCGCCTTTCAAACAGGGTCGTGGGTTCGCATCCTAGCCATGGCGTGTTTTCCTTCAGCAAGAAATGTATCCACACTGTGCTGCACTCGACCCAGGTGAGGTAAATGGGTACTGGCAGGAAGAAATTCATCAAAAAGCTGTGCGCACCATAATCGGTAGACTAGCTTAGCCAGGGTAATATGGGAGTGCCATAAGCACCTAGGAAGGTGGATACTTGCGCTATACAAATCCTATATTATTTTTATTTTATCATGAATCTGCATCATCCAATAGTAATTAATTTATATAAAGTATACAATAAATGTACTTGAAAAGGTCTTGAACAGCTTTTTTATAATACTAAATTCATATGAGGAATGCATTAGTTGTACCCAAATTGTTCATAAATAGCTTTTTAAGATACTAGTTTAAATGTACAAGGAATACAATAGTTGTGTTTAAATTGGTCATGAAACAGCTTTTTGTGCAATTTTAACTTATATGTAAGTAGAATACAGTAATTGTACACCTAAATTGGTTGTGAAACTGCTTTGTACAATACTATACAAATTATACAATGATGGTCAAAGATTTGGCTTAAACTATTAACATCGAAGGAACATCATTAGTACCCTTCCCCTGATGGCCATCGGCCTAAAGACCCCCTCACACTGAATATGCCTTGCAATGGCTGGCGAAAGGCATTTTTTAAGAAATCTCAATGGTAACTGGTAGTAAATCATATTTACCCTTCGTGTTTGGGTTCGTACAGCTTCTGAACTAACAGCTGCAATTATTCAAATTCGCACGGAATCTTGAACATATTTAAGATTTCCCGTCGAATTGTTGGTCATCTGTTTGAATTCGCATCTCTTCTTTAGTCTGCGGTAATCGTTTGTTTATCATGTTTATCGTTCGTTTGTTATTGTCGCGCATAGTCCCTTGTCGCGCTTTTGCCAAAGTGGACCGATCTCGAAAGAAGCCTTAACGAAGCAACACGATGACACAAATGTACAAGATTGCCCGATCTTTTCCCTCGTCTTCGTTTCCAATCGCACGCCATATCAAAACATTGCTCACTGTTCGTTCGTCTTATTGGGTTATATAAACCCTTCGCTTGCCATTGGCTGCCATTTACTCAAAGATGTGAACCGAAAAATCGATATCCTTCACATGTCATATTTATCCTTCGCTTTTAAACCATTCGATAAAATTTGACAATAGTTACTGATCACATGATTTGACGTCAAATTTATTTGAATTTGTTAAATTTGCGAGCATTTCGTGCATTTTTCCCATTCGTCCGCCTAAATTCGGTCAGGTGTGAGGGGGCTTTAAGGGAAAGTGGTACTATTGATGTTTCTGAATGTGAATAGATTTAGCCTGTTCAGAGAATGAGTCTTTGTATCTATGTTGTATATCTGTTCCAGCTATATCATTCCTCATCATATGTAAAAAAATAAAGAAAAAAGTTGATAACTTTCCTTGGGGGAAAAATGGACTATGCGTGACATTGACAAGGAAAATGAACTTTTCGCTGCAAACGTTTTTCTAAGTAAAATTATACGTCTTCTCCTTTTGTAAACTCTCAATGTAACGATCTCAAGCAAGGGATTTGATAATTTATATGTATGAGAAATAAAATTGGTAATGACACAGCTTTTTCCAAGGCTAATTTATATACCTGTACGAGGAATACAATAATTGTATTCAAACTGGCCATGAAACGGTAATATCTGTAGAGCGCTTAGACACGTTCTGATGAGCGCTATTTAAAAGTGGATTATTATTATTCACATTACTAATTTTATATGTTTGAGGAATACAATAATTACACGTATTGGTCATTCACAGGTTTGTACAACAATAATTTTATGTACGAGGAATACAATAAATTGTTCATGAATCGGCTCTTACAATCGTAATATGTTAAAGGTATAGTCCGCGCTGAAAATATTTATATCTAAATAAACAAAATAAAATTAACGAAGCAAAATTTGATCAAAATCGGATAACAAATATTGTTATAACAAGGTTATTGAATTTTAAAGTTCATCAATATTTTGTGAAAGCAGTTACATGCACATCGCCATGAATATACATTAGGTGGGCTGATGATGTCACAATCCCACTTTCCATTTTTTATGTTATCACATGAAATCATGATAGTTTAATTTTTTTCATACATGTGTAAATGATGTCTCCATTATGATGAAGTACATGTAAGATGCGGCAATGAATAACTAATACACTTAATCAGTTATCAGTTCTTGCTAGAAAAATTTTGATTTTCGCATAATAAAATACAAAAGAACAAATTGGTATATGACATCAGCCCACCTAATATTCATAAAGACATGCCTTAAACTGTTTCACAGGAATAATGCAAATCTTTAAAATTCAATAACTTTTTGTAACTTTTTTTATCCGATTTTGATCAAATTTACTCTATTCATTGTGATATATCTCCAGCCTAGACCATCCCTTTGAAGTATTCAGAGCCAATCTATCAAATAAACCTATATTTTGTCACCTTTTCTAAATATTTTATAGCGAAATGGAAGCTCTCTTTGAGTCTCTGAGTCTTCCTTAGACGAATTTGAAACTTCTTCTGAGTCTTTCTTAGACGAATATTTTGATGCATGATGTGACTCTGCAACAAGTACAGTCAAGATCTATACAACGGCAATCCACAACCATCTAATTGATCTCCATGAGGCAGTCATATCCTACAATGGTTTGTTTTAGAGCTGTGATATGTATGAACCCATTTTATTTTTAATTCTTTGAATATTATTATGATGTGAAACCAATTTTCACCAGAGGCAAATATGAATCATAATTTTAATCCTAAAATGACTGATGAGCTCTTTCCATCTGACTTTTAAAGTGATATTTAAGCATCAGAAGTAGGCCTGGGACGAATGTCATTGTTACCATTTGGTTATTTTCTGAAAAAAAAACAATTGAATCATTCAATCAATCGATGTTTACTCCCAGGCCTATTTAGAAGTATCATAACTAATGATTTCATGCAATGCGAGTTAAGAGAATTAAAATAGGCCTATACACTGTATACACAACAAAAAAGTAAGTCCCCCTAAATCAAACTGCTGTAACTTTTGAACCGAATTATTTTGAGATATGATATTTCATGGGTTGTTTTATACACTCATTAAGCAACTCCTAGGGGAAAATGAGATTGATCGGTTGAGCCATGCATGAGTAATTAAAGATTGAATTAAAAATGACAATTTTTGAAAGTCACAAGAGTCGTTTTTCAGATTGTGCAAATACAAAGTTGGGCAAAAATTATTTTTAGGTGAACTTTGTGGTGTAAACGCTCTTTTATTATCCATCATTTAACCATTTCAGACCAAATTTTGATATCGTATGTTCATGGTTGAGTGAGCACGATGTATTGCAGGGGCTGCGGAAGCGGGGAGGGGGGGGGGGCTGGGGGGCTTCAGCCCCCCCCCCCCACTTTTGTCCATAAGCAAGTACAAAAATGTAATACGATTGTGATTTTTGGCATGGTCAGCCCCCCCCCCCACTTTGAAAGCTGCTCTGCGGCCCCTGTATTGTGACGTGTCATCATAGGGTTTTGGGGTATTATCTTTTACAACTTGTTAGATCATGTTAAAATTTGAAAATGTTGATGGCTCCCCCGATTATAGGCCCCTCCCCCATTTAAAATTCTGGATCCACCACTGATCTGTCCATACATTCAACTGATCCTGAGAAATTGTTAGGAAAAGAATACATTTATGCAGTATAAAGAGTATCCATTCCTAAATTTTCGAATGAGCTCGCTCAACCATGAAATGGCTAAAGTTCGGAAAGTGTTTGGTGATAGAAATGATGGATGATAAAAACAACAGCAATTAAAGACACCTTTCAAACCAAATTTGCCCCCAATATTCACTTTATTACCCTTTAAAATGAGTCTGTGACATTGAAAATACCAATTTTCCCACTTTGATGCGTGCTCACTCATCCATAAACAAACAAATCGATTTCATTTTTGCACAGAATTCTGCCCATAGGTTGATAAACATTACTGCCAAACGACATTGCTAAAGACAGTCTTGAAAAAAAGTTCCACCATATTGAATAAGGGGTTTACGTATGCTTAAACATATGCACCCATAATGTACACAAGTCTATGAGAGAGGAAGTCAAAATTTTAACAAATATGAAATGAGGGTTTGTTTCATGGACGGTTTTTGTTACTTCTGCCAAAAGTTATTTCATGAAACTTCGCACATGGCTTCAGAGTAACACTATCCAAAATGTGCGCACACCAAAATAACCATTCGATTCGGTACAGAGTGGGGCCAAGGCCTTGAACTTTCTTCTCATTTGCATAATTTTCGAAAATTTTCGATTTTCATAAAAATCAAATCAAATGAACTGTGCAAGGAGTTGTGTGACAGATATCCATAGTTACAAATTGCAGTTTTTCCAATAACGTAAAAAAGAGCTAATCACATTCCACATGTTCATTCAAGCGTAAATGTTTAATTTGACACCTTTGAATCATTGAAGCATGTTAATTGGTCATGAACATAACAAAAAAGTTGAGAAAAGATCATTTTCAGTTAGAAAAATGAAGCAATACTTGCCTACGATATTTGAAAATCGCATTTTTTGTTTCCAATAAATGTTCATTGAACCGTGAAACGGTGAATATTGTTGGAGATAGTCTTCCCCAAAATAACTGTCATCATATTCTAGCATTTTTTATTGAAAGAAATGTGTAAAAATCCAATTATAGCAAATTTGGACTTGAGTTTATTCAACCGTGAAATTTAGCTTAAAAAGTTGTATCGTCTTTTAGAAAGTACCCTTTCCAAGCCTTCTGACTAGTTTTCATGATGAGAATGTGGAATTAGTTCCAATACAATGGAATCAAAGTCGTGATATTTTGCTTGTGACTTTTGAAAAGTGACATTTTTGCCTTCTGACGGTGCTCACTGAAGCATGACGTAAGATACATCCACAACATTTACTCATAGGGTAGCTTATAAAATTACCTACACGCTCATGTAAAAATATATCAAAAACTCGCATTGGTTCGGAAATTATTAATGTTTGTTTAGGGGGGACTTACTTTTTTTGTTGTGTATATATTCAATCAATCGATGTTTACTCCCAGGCCTATTCAGAAGTATCATAACTAATGATTTCATGCAATGTGAGTTAAGAGAATTAAAATAGGCCTATATATATTCAATCAATCGATGTTTACTCCCAGGCCTATTCAGAAGTATCATAACTAATAATTTCATGCAATGCAGGTTAAGAGAATTAAAATAGGCCCATATATATTCAATCAATCGATGTTTACTCCCAGGCCTATTCAGAAGTATCATAACTAATAATTTCATGCAATGCAGGTTAAGAGAATTAAAATAGGCCCATATATATTCAATCAATCAATGTTTACTCCCAGGCCTATTCAGAAGTATCATAACTAATAATTTCATGCAATGCAGGTTAAGAGAATTAAAATAGGCCTATATATATTCAATCAATCGATGTTTACTCCCAGGCCTATTCAGAAGTATCATAACTAATAATTTCATGCAATGAGAGTTAATAGAATTAAAATAGGCCTATATATATTCAATCAATCAATGTTTACCCCCAGGCCTATTCAGAAGTATCATAACTAATGATTTCATGCAATGCGGGTTAAGAGAATTAAAATAGGCCTATATATATTCAATCAATCGATGTTTACTCCCAGGCCTATTCAGAAGTATCATAACTAATAATTTCATGCAATGTGAGTTAAGAGAATTAAAATAGGCCTATATATATTCAATCAATCGATGTTTACTCCCAGGCCTATTCAGAAGTATCATAACTAATAATTTCATGCAATGTGAGTTAAGAGAATTAAAATAGGCCTATAGAATCATTCAATCAATCGATGTTTACTCCCAGGCCTATTCAGAAGTATCATAACTAATAATTTCATGCAATGCGAGTTAAGAGAATTAAAATAGGCCTATAGAATCATTCAATCAATCAATCGATGTTTACTCCCAGGCCTATTCAGAAGTATCATAACTAATGATTTCATGCAATGCGTGTTAATAGAATTAAAATAGGCCTATAGAATCATTCAATCAATCAATCGATGTTTACTCCCAGGCCTATTCAGAAGTATCATAACTAATAATTTCATGCAATGCGTGTTAATAGAATTAAAATAGGCCTATAGAATCATTCAATCAATCAATCGATGTTTACTCCCAGGCCTATTCAGAAGTATCATAACTAATAATTTCATGCAATGCGAGTTAAGAGAATTAAAATAGGCCTATAGAATCATTCAATCAATCGATGTTTACTCCCAGGCCTATTCAGAAGTATCATAACTAATAATTTCATGCAATGTGGGTTAATAGAATTAAAATAGGCCTATAGAATCATTCAATCAATCGATGTTTACTCCCAGGCCTATTCAGAAGTATCATAACTAATAATTTCATGCAATGCGAGTTAAGAGAATTAAAATAGGCCTATAGAATCATTCAATCAATCGATGTTTACTCCCAGGCCTATTCAGAAGTATCATAACTAATAATTTCATGCAATGTGGGTTAATAGAATTAAAATAGGCCTATAGAATCATTCAATCAATCGATGTTTACTCCCAGGCCTATTCAGAAGTATCATAACTAATAATTTCATGCAATGCGAGTTAAGAGAATTAAAATAGGCCTATAGAATCATTCAATCAATCGATGTTTACTCCCAGGCCTATTCAGAAGTATCATAACTAATAATTTCATGCAATGCGTGTTAATAGAATTAAAATAGGCCTATATATTATGACATCATCTCTGGGTGATTTTAACATGAATTTAAACGTTTTTATGATTTCATTAATATCAATTTAAAGTATTTTGACCTTGGTATTCCATATTTTCACATTATTCTGAACCAAAATCAATGTTTAATCTGTCAATGCATTATCACGGTAAACTCTTCTAACAATGCTTTATACAACCTGGAATTCTGTTATTACCTTCAATTCTTTTATCTTTATCATACAGAAGAAAGTCACTCCTTTAATTCTATTTTTTTTAACCACAGTGAAAATCGTAGGAATTACAATTCATAATGATTTAAATTGAAATGCTTGTGTAACCGAAATAATGAAAAAAACAATAAAAAGTTATTCATGTTAAGCTGAAAGCTTACAATGAACCTGAATGTGATTTGTTAACAGTGTAATTAGGGTATGTAAGACCAGTCCTAGAGTATTGTGTACCTATATTCGCTGCTTCTCTTACTTTGAAACAGATAAAAGTTACTGAAACTGTCCAGAAAAGATCATGCAAGATAATATTGGGAACCAAGTATCTATTGTTTCAAATACCTCACATTTGACATCACTTGAAAGTCAAAGAGTAAAACTTACCACAGATTTCACTTTAAATTTAGAAATGAATCAATTGTACAAAAACTGGTTACCTCCACTGAAAACAAACTTTTATCCATTTTAACTCCATTCTTAAGTGTACATACATGTATGTAATTTTAAATTGTATTGTTAATCTTAATAATTGTTATCATTTTTATACATTGGCATTATGTAAATATTTACAATTCAGACTGTGACTGGCAATCGTGTATTTTGCAATGAACCTGAATTGAAATAAATTCATCATAAAGGAGAAAGTCACTCCTTCATTTCTATTATGTTTATCGTCAAGGAGAAAGTCACTCCTTCAATTGTATTATGTTTATCATGAAGGAGAAAGTCACTTCTTCAATTATATTGTGTTGATCATAAAGGAGAAAGTCACTCCTTCAATTCTATTATGTTTATCATAAAGGAGAAAGTCACTCCTATTCTATTATGTTTATCATAAAGGAGAAAGTCACTCCTTCAATTCTATTATGTTTATCATAAAGGAGAAAGTCACTCCTTTAATTCTATTAGGTTTATCGAAAGAAGAAAGTTACTCCTTCAAAATTATGTTTATCATAAAGGAGAAAGTCACTCCTTTAATTCTATTATGTTTATCATAAAGGAGAAAGTCACTCCTTTAATTCTATTAGGTTTATCGAAAGAAGAAAGTTACTCCTTCAAAATTATGTTTATCATAAAGGAGAAAGTCACTCCTTTAATTCTATTATGTTTATCATAAAGGAGAAAGTCACTCCTTTAATTCTATTAGGTTTATCGAAAGAAGAAAGTTTCTCCTTCAAAATTATGTTTATCATAAAGGAGAAAGTCACTCCTTCAATTCTATTATGTTTATCAAAAAGGAGAAAGTCACTCCTTCAATTCTATTATGTTTATCATAAAGGAGAAAGTCACTCCTTCAATTCTATTACGTTTATCATAAAGGAGAAAGTCACTCCTTCAATTCTATTATGTTTATCATAAAGGAGAAAGTCACTCCTTCAATTCTATTATGTTTACCATAAAGGAGAAAGTCAGTCCTTCAATTCTATTATGTTTATCATAAAGGAGAAAGTCACTCCTTCAGTTCTAGTATGCTTACATAAATGTTGTATTCTTATCATCTGGTTTAACAAATCTTGCCCATTCTTTCAAAATTAAAAGTGAAGCCTTCATTTATGTTATTTTCACAAAATTGTATAAATATATATTTATGTTGTAATGATCATACATGTACATTTTCATGTTGTAACTGAATGAGCAATATTCGGTTTATGATTAATCACGTTTTTCAAATCACCTTTTTGGTTTGATGTTATCAATTTTATAGACATGAAATCAATTTAATATGAACTTTGAAACCAAGTTGCAATCTTTCAGAATGAAAGGCAGTTCTTTTCACACAAATATATAACCTCCCAAAGAATATTTGATTCTCTTCATAATAATATGCACATTCAATGATAACATACAATAGATTACTTGTTTTCTGATGCGTACATACACTGAGTAACTCATCCATTCTCAATGCAATGTTTATATGTAACTTGTAATAATGATAAAGCAAAATGAAAAGATACCAATTGATTATGATAAAGGTAATAATTCTTTACCTTTTAGAAGTGATTCAAATGAAACTACAAGAAGAGAGGGGGGCTGGGCAATTTCAGATTCATACAAAATTGATTATACAATAAAGATACACAAGCTCACAATAGATTACATTGAGTATGATTACTCCTTGGATGAAAATAATCTTATGGGCTATTCCACGGTTACTCACGTTACATTTGGAGACACCTTGACTCATACTTGGAGCTGTAACTCCATTATTATTGATAGGAACTAAACATCTCCGTATCACAACAAAGTACACAGTCTGACTGTCCTTTGTATAAAAACAAAACTTGGGAAATTCTATTATGCTCCTGGCAAATTTTTGGAATGTGTCGGTTACTCACGTTACAGATTTGTCCCAACCTGTGGAATTGCCCTTCATGTCATTTTTCATCTGTAGCCATGGTATCAGAATGATTTATCTTTCAAACAGAGACCAATAATCAGCTTCAAGTGTTTTGTCATATTTCATCTTATTCTTTCCATTGTAAGAAAAGCAATGTGGAATTATTTTAAGCTACAAGTTCATGTTCACAGTGTATGTGAAGTCTTCCAATTTTAATAATCTATAGAGTCATAAATGATAGATGTTTATCTACAATGTAAATTAGTAGTGTAAAGTTTAAAAGACAGTATTGTCTATAATAAACAAATGGCAGCTGAATTTTTGATTAACTTCAGGAATCTTATTGGGTACATTGTTAACTGTTTATATCTAATTATTTTTCCATTCCTATATGTCAGTTGCTTTAAAAGTTAAATGCCTTTAAATATTAATTTATTATCACATCTCTCATGAATTACTCATCCTTCTGATGTAAGATAATTTATTGTATCCATCCATCCTTTATAGGCCAGTATGGTTTAGTTGGATTTTAATGGTAATTTGAAATGTTATGTATCAAATGACTAGTTATTGACTTTTATCAAATTTGTGAATCAGAAAATCCCCAATATGTTACGTCTTGAATATGAATCAAAATTTAAACTGTTTGGTCTTAGGGTAATTGAGTAAAAGGATGGCTCCTTTCAGATTATTGTGATGTGGTACGCCTGTATTTTGGACACAGTGGTATTACTAATTATGTGTTCTTATTACATGTAGTAGAATATGTGTATCAAATGACTAGTTATTGCCCAAATCCCATTTAATTGAGAAGTTGATTAATGAGTAGAAAGGATTACTTCTGTCAGATTATTGTGAAGTGGTACGTATGGCGCTCTATGAAGGTATATGAAGTTTAGAATGGAAAAGATATCTCCAAATCAATCTTCCTAGCTAAAGTTTGTGCGTTTTTACGTTTTATTCATATAACTATTTCCAAATCTGCACAAATCATTTTTCACCAATTTTTCAAAAGTGAGTGGTGCTCACTCAAGCGGAACAATTGTTTGACAGTTATATCGTCATTTGCTCTGTACCAATGTTTAAATGTGGAAAAAGCCTCAGAATATCACAAATTTTACACCATTATTTTTAAGTGTAAACTTGTTTTGATTTTCACTGTAGAAGTTGATTAATGAGTAGAAAGGACTACTTCTATCAGATTATTGTGAAGTAGTACACCTGTACTTTTCACATGATGGAGTTACTTATAATGCATTCTAAATGCAAATAGAAGACTTAATGGTTTTAACTGCATGAATCATTAAAACCTTAAAACATGTAATATGTCATTCATATTGCTAATGATATAAATTAATATTATACACAGTATCATGGTACAGTAAAACCTGTATATAGATATCAAACAATATAGAGAAGTAGTCTTTGTAATGGGATAGTCTTTATATTAACAGGGTCTTGTAATACATGTTTCAATGATATACAGTATCATGGTACAGTAAAACCTGTATATAGATATCAAACAATAGAGAGAAGTAGTCTTTATAATAGGATAGTCTTTATATGAACAGGGTCTTGTAATACATGTTTCAATGATATACAGTATCATGGTACAGTAAAACCTGTATATAGATATCAAACAATAGAGAGAAATAGTCTTTATAATAGGATAGTCTTTATATTAACAGGGTCTTGTAATACATGTTTCAATGATATACAGTATCATGGTACAGTAAAACCTGTATATAGATATCAAACAATAGAGAGAAATAGTCTTTATAATAGGATAGTCTTTATATTAACAGGGTCTTGTAATACATGTTTCAATGATATACAGTATATGGTACAGTAAAACCTGTATATAGATATCAAACAATAGAGAGAAATAGTCTTTATAATAGGATAGTCTTTATATTAACAGGGTCTTGTAATACATGTTTCACTGATATACAGTATATGGTACAGTAAAACCTGTATATAGATATCAAACAGTAGAGAGAAGTAGTCTTTGTAATAGGATAGTCTTTATATTAACAGGGTCTTGTAATACATGTTTCAATGATATACAGTATATGGTACAGTAAAACCTGTATATAGATATCAAACAATAGAGAGAAGTAGTCTTTGTAATAGGATAGTCTTTATATGAACAGGGTCTTGTAATACATGTTTCAATGATATACAGTATCATGGTACAGTAAAACCTGTATATAGATATCAAACAATAGAGAGAAATAGTCTTTATAATAGGATAGTCTTTATATTAACAGGGTCTTGTAATACATGTTTCAATGATATACAGTATCATGGTACAGTAAAACCTGTATATAGATATCAAACAATAGAGAGAAGTAGTCTTTATAATGGGATAGTCTTTATATGAACAGGGTCTAGTAATACATGTTTCAATGATATACAATATCATGGTATAGTAAAACCTGTATATAGATGTCAAACAATAGAGAGAAGTAGTCTTTGTAATAGGATAGTCTTTATATGAACAGGGTCTTGTAATACATGTTTCCATGATATACAGTATCATGGTACAGTAAAACCTATATAGATATCAAACAATATAGAGAAGTAGTCTTTATAATAGGATAGTCTTTATATGAACAGGGTCTTGTAATACATGTTTCAATGATATACAGTATCATGGTACAGTAAAACCTGTATATAGATATCAAACAATAGAGAGAAGTAGTCTTTGTAATAGGATAGTCTTTATATGAACAGGGTCTTGTAATACATGTTTCAATGATATACAATATCATGGTATAGTAAAACCTGTATATAGATATCAAACAATAGAGAGAAGTGTTCAGTCTTTATAATAGGATAGTCTTTATATGAACAGGGTCTTGTAATACATGTTTCAATGATATACAGTATCATGGTACAGTAAAACCTGTATATAGATATCAAACAATAGAGAGAAGTAGTCTTTGTAATGGGATAGTCTTTATATGAACAGGGTCTTGTAATACATGTTTCAATGATATACAGTATCATGGCACAGTAAAACCTGTATGTAGATATCAAACAATAGAGAGAAGTAGTCTTTGTAATGGGATAGTCTTTATATGAACAGGGTCTTGTAATACATGTTTCAATGATATACAGTATCATGGCACAGTAAAACCTGTATATAGATATCAAACAATAGAGAGAAGTAGTCTTTATAATGGGATAGTCTTTATATGAACAGGGTCTTGTAATACATGTTTCAATGATATACAGTATCATGGTACAGTAAAACCTGTATATAGATATCAAACAATAGAGAGAAGTAGTCTTTGTAATAGGAGTCTTTATATGAACAGGGTCTTGTAATACATGTTTCAATGATACACAGTATCATGGTACAGTAAAACCTGTATATAGATATCAAACAATAGAGAGAAGTAGTCTTTGTAATAGGATAGTCTTTATATGAACAGGGTCTTGTAATACATGTGTCAATGATATACAGTATCATGGCACAGTAAAACCTGTATATAGATATCAAACAATAGAGAGAAGTAGTCTTTATAATGGGATAGTCTTTATATGAACAGGGTCTTGTAATACATGTTTTAATGATATACAGTATCATGGCACAGTAAAACCTGTATATAGATATCAAACAATAGAGAGAAGTAGTGTTTATAATAGGATAGTCTTTATATGAACAGGGTCTTGTAATACATGTTTCAATGATATTCAAGGATACACACTTATTATCAAGGACAGTGCTTCAAAGGGTAGCTCCCCTGTATTTTTTCAACCACTAGTAAACCAAAATGGAGAAAGGGATATAGTAAAAAAGAATAAAAGAAATAAGTTTATCACCAGCAGGGGTTTCAGCTGTGTAGCTCAATAATAAACCCTAAAATACAAATGATAAAAATATGTCGTCTTTCAGTTTTTATGTTCATATTGTAACCTTTGGTGTAAATTTTTTACACGTATTGATTTGATATTTATTATGGATTCAATTTACAGAAGCAATTATGCTGAATTTGACCCCTCCACAAGTATAATTCCTATTTAATGTAAATTATTTTGTATATTTATATATTTTTAAATTGTAGTAATGAAGTTGAATTTGAATTTCAATCTTCTAGAATCAATAAGATATTGTAGACAGATGATCTCTAAAGCAGCTTTGATTGTAAATACAAATGTTCCAATAATAATGACTTGTGAATACTGAATGTAATTATTGTGGAACTTTTATACACATGGGAATGAATTTTAGAATAAATATTACTTTATTTTTTCATGTATATTGTGTCTGCTCTGAGTTTGTCATGGGATAAGTTTGTGTGAGTTTGTGTGTGCACGCCATGGTCTAGTGGTTCTGACTCGCCTTTCAAACAGAGGGTCGTGGGTTCGAATCCTAGCCATGGCATGATTTCCTTCAGCAAGAAATTTATCCATACTGTGCTGCACTCAAACCAGATGAGGAAAATGGGTACCGGCAAGAAGTAATTCTTCAAAAATCTGTGCGCACCAGAATCGGTAGACTTGCTTAGCTGGGGTAATATAGGAGTGCCTTGAGCACCTAGCAAGGTGTATACGTGCGCTATACAAATCCTATATTATTATTATAACATTATTGAATACATCTGATTTACAGTCTTGACTACCTTGTCTGTGAACTATAGTGCGGTAAGAAATAAAAAGATATGAAGATGTGGAATGGAGGGAGAGGTATGAGGGTGGGGTATGTAATAAGATAGAGATGAAGATGTGGAATGGAGGGAGAGGTATGAGGGTGGGGTATGTAATAAGATAGAGATGAAGATGTGGAATGAAGGAGAGGTATGAGGGTGGGGTATGTAATAAGATAGAGATGAAGATGTGGAATGGAGGAGAGGTATGAGGGTGGGGTATGTAATAAGATAGAGATGAAGATGTGGAATGGAGGGAGAGGTATGAGGGTGGGGTATGTAATAAGATAGAGATGAAGATGTGGAATGGAGGAGAGGTATGAGGGTGGGGTATGTAATAAGATAGAGATGAAGATGTGGAATGGAGGAGAGGTATGAGGGTGGGGTATGTAATAAGATAGAGATGAAGATGTGGAATGAAGGAGAGGTATGAGGGTGGGGTATGTAATAAGATAGAGATGAAGATGTGGAATGGAGGAGAGGTATGAGGGTGGGGTATGTAATAAAGAGATGAAGATGTGGAATGAAGGAGAGGTATGAGGGTGGGGTATGTAATAAGATAGAGATGAAGATGTGGAATGGAGGAGATGTATGAGGGTGGGGTATGTAATAAGATAGAGATGAAGATGTAGAATGAAGGAGAGGTATGAGGGTGGGGTATGTAATAAGATAAAGATGAAGATGTGGAATGAAGGAGAGGTATGAGGGTGGGGTATGTAATAAGAAAGAGATGAAGATGTGGAATGGAGGGAGAGGTATGAGGGTGGGGTATGTAATAAGATAGAGATGAAGATGTGGAATGAAGGGAGAGGTATGAGGGTGGGGTATGTAATAAGATAGAGATGAAGATGTGGAATGAAGGGAGAGGTATGAGGGTGGGGTATGTAATAAGATAGAGATGAAGATGTGGAATGAAGGGAGAGGTATGAGGGTGGGGTATGTAATAAGATAGAGATGAAGATGTGGAATGGAGGAGAGGTATGAGGGTGGGGTATGTAATAAGATAGAGATGAAGATGTGGAATGAAGGGAGAGGTATGAGGGTGGGGTATGTAATAAGATAGAGATGAAGATGTGGAATGGAGGAGAGGTATGAGGGTGGGGTATGTAATAAGATAGAGATGAAGATGTGGAATGAAGGGAGAGGTATGAGGGTGGGGTATGTAATAAGATAGAGATGAAGATGTAGAATGAAGGAGAGGTATGAGGGTGGGGTATGTAATAAGATAGAGATGAAGATGTGGAATGGAGGGAGAGGTATGAGGGTGGGGTATGTAATAAGATAGAGATGAAGATGTGGAATGGAGGGAGAGGTATGAGGGTGGGGTATGTAATAAGATAGAGATGAAGATGTGGAATGGAGGAGAGGTACGAGGGTGGGATATGTAATAAGATAGAGATGAAGATGTGGAATGAAGGGAGAGGTATGAGGGTGGGGTATGTAATAAGATAGAGATGTTGTGTGGAATGGAGGGAGAGGAATGAGGGTGGGGTATGTAATAAGATAGAGATGAAGATGTGGAATGGAGGGAGAGGTATGAGGGTGGGGTATGTAATAAGATAGAGATGAAGATGTGGAATGGAGGAGAGGTATGAGGGTGGGGTATGTAATAAGATAGAGATGAAGATGTGGAATGGAGGGAGAGGTATGAGGGTGGGTATGTAATAAGATAGAGATGAAGATGTGGAATGGAGGAGAGGTATGAGGGTGGGGTATGTAATAAGATAGAGATGAAGATGTGGAATGGAGGGAGAGGTATGAGGGTGGGGTATGTCAAAAGATTGAGATGAAGATGTAGAATGAAGGAGAGGTATGAGGGTGGGGTATGTAATAAGATAGAGATGAAGATGTGGAATGGAGGGAGAGGTATGAGGGTGGGTATGTAATAAGATAGAGATGAAGATGTGGAATGGAGGAGAGGTATGAGGGTGGGGTATGTAATAAGATAGAGATGAAGATGTGGAATGGAGGGAGAGGTATGAGGGTGGGGTATGTCAAAAGATTGAGATGAAGATGTAGAATGAAGGAGAGGTATGAGGGTGGGGTATGTAATAAGATAGAGATGAAGATGTGGAATGGAGGAGAGGTACGAGGGTGGGGTATGTAATAAGATAGAGATGAAGATGTGGAATGGAGGGAGAGGTATGAGGGTGGGGTATGTAATAAGATAGAGATGAAGATGTGGAATGGAGGGAGAGGTATGAGGGTGGGTATGTAATAAGATAGAGATGAAGATGTGGAATGGAGGAGAGGTATGAGGGTGGGGTATGTAATAAGATAGAGATGAAGATGTGGAATGGAGGGAGAGGTATGAGGGTGGGGTATGTCAAAAGATAGAGATGAAGATGTGGAATGGAGGAGAGGTATGAGGGTGGGGTATGTAATAAGATAGAGATGAAGATGTGGAATGGAGGGAGAGGTATGAGGGTGGGGTATGTCAAAAGATTGAGATGAAGATGTAGAATGAAGGAGAGGTATGAGGGTGGGGTATGTCAAAAGATAGAGATGAAGATGTGGAATGGAGGGAGAGGTATGAGGGTGGGGTATGTCAAAAGATAGAGATGAAGATGTGGAATGGAGGGAGAGGTATGAGGGTGGGGTATGTAATAAGATAGAGATGAAGATGTAGAATGAAGGAGAGGTATGAGGGTGGGGTATGTAATAAGATAGAGATGAAGATGTGGAATGGAGGAGAGGTATGAGGGTGGGGTATGTAATAAGATAGAGATGAAGATGTGGAATGGAGGGAGAGGTATGAGGGTGGGGTATGTAATAAGATAGAGATGAAGATGTGGAATGGAGGGAGAGGTATGAGGGTGGGGTATGTAATAAGATAGAGATGAAGATGTGGAATGGAGGAGAGGTATGAGGGTGGGGTATGTAATAAGATAGAGATGAAGATGTGGAATGGAGGAGAGGTACGAGGGTGGGGTATGTAATAAGATAGAGATGAAGATGTGGAATGAAGGGAGAGGTATGAGGGTGGGGTATGTAATAAGATAGAGATGAAGATGTGGAATGAAGGGAGAGGTATGAGGGTGGGGTATGTAATAAGATAGAGATGAAGATGTGGAATGGAGGGAGAGGTATGAGGGTGGGGTATGTAATAAGATAGAGATGAAGATGTGGAATGAAGGGAGAGGTACGAGGGTGGGGTATGTAATAAGATAGAGATGAAGATGTGGAATGGAGGAGAGGTACGAGGGTGGGGTATGTAATAAGATAGAGATGAAGATGTGGAATGGAGGAGAGGTATGAGGGTGGGGTATGTAATAAGATAGAGATGAAGATGTGGAATGGAGGGAGAGGTATGAGGGTGGGGTATGTCAAAAGATTGAGATGAAGATGTAGAATGAAGGAGAGGTATGAGGGTGGGGTATGTAATAAGATAGAGATGAAGATGTGGAATGGAGGGAGAGGTATGAGGGTGGGGTATGTCAAAAGATAGAGATGAAGATGTGGAATGGAGGGAGAGGTATGAGGGTGGGGTATGTAATAAGATAGAGATGAAGATGTGGAATGGAGGGAGAGGTATGAGGGTGGGGTATGTAATAAGATAGAGATGAAGATGTGGAATGGAGGGAGAGGTATGAGGGTGGGGTATGTCAAAAGATAGAGATGAAGATGTGGAATGGAGGGAGAGGTATGAGGGTGGGGTATGTAATAAGATAGAGATGAAGATGTAGAATGAAGGAGAGGTATGAGGGTGGGGTATGTAATAAGATAGAGATGAAGATGTGGAATTTAGGAGAGGTATGAGGGTGGGGTATGTAATAAGATAGAGATGAAGATGTGGAATGAAGGGAGAGGTATGAGGGTGGGGTATGTAATAAGATAGAGATGAAGATGTAGAATGAAGGAGAGGTATGAGGGTGGGGTATGTAATAAGATAGAGATGAAGATGTGGAATGGAGGAGAGGTATGAGGGTGGGGTATGTAATAAGATAGAGATGAAGATGTGGAATGGAGGAGAGGTATGAGGGTGGGGTATGTAATAAGATAGAGATGAAGATGTGGAATGGAGGGAGAGGTATGAGGGTGGGGTATGTAACAAGATAGAGATGAAGATGTGGAATGCAGGAGAGGTATGAGGGTGGGGTATGTAATAAGATAGAGATGAAGATGTGGAATAAAGGGAGGTATGAGGGTGGGGTATGTAATAAGATAGAGATGAAGATGTGGAATGGAGGAGAGGTATGAGGGTGGGGTATGAAATAAGATAGAGATGAAGATGTGGAATAGAGGGAGAGGTATGAGGGTGGGGTATGTAATAAGATAGAGATGAAGATGTGGAATGAAGGGAGAGGTATGAGGGTGGGGTATGTAATAAGATAGAGATGAAGATGTGGAATGAATGAGAGGTATGAGGGTGGGGTATGTAATAAGATAGAGAAGATGTGGAATGGAGGAGAGGTATGAGGGTGGGGTATGTAATAAGATAGAGATGAAGATGTGGAATAAAGGAGAGGTATGAGGGTGGGGTATGTAATAAGATAGAGATGAAGATGTGGAATGGAGGGAGAGGTGTGAGGGTGGGGTATGTCAAAAGATAGAGATGAAGATGTGGAATGGAGGAGAGGTATGAGGGTGGGGTATGTAATAAGATAGAGATGAAGATGTGGAATAGAGGGAGAGGTATGAGGGTGGGGTATGTAATAAGATAGAGATGAAGATGTGGAATGAAGGGAGAGGTATGAGGGTGGGGTATGTAATAAGATAGAGATGAAGATGTGGAATGAATGAGAGGTATGAGGGTGGGGTATGTAATAAGATAGAGATGAAGATGTGGAATGGAGGAGAGGTATGAGGGTGGGGTATGTAATAAGATAGAGATGAAAATGTGGAATGGAGGGAGAGGTATGAGGGTGGGGTATGTCAAAAGATAGAGATGAAGATGTGGAATGGAGGGAGAGGTATGAGGGTGGGGTATGTAATAAGATAGAGATGAAGATGTAGAATGAAGGAAGAGGTATGAGGGTGGGGTATGTAATAAGATAGAGATGAAGATGTGGAATGGAGGAGAGGTATGAGGGTGGGGTATGTAATAAGATAGAGATGAAGATGTGGAATGGAGGGAGAGGTATGAGGGTGGGGTATGTAATAAGATAGAGATGAAGATGTGGAATGGAGGGAGAGGTATGAGGGTGGGGTATGTAATAAGATAGAGATGAAGATGTGGAATGGAGGAGAGGTATGAGGGTGGGGTATGTAATAAGATAGAGATGAAGATGTGGAATGGAGGAGAGGTACGAGGGTGGGGTATGTAATAAGATAGAGATGAAGATGTGGAATGAAGGGAGAGGTATGAGGGTGGGGTATGTAATAAGATAGAGATGAAGATGTGGAATGAAGGGAGAGGTATGAGGGTGGGGTATGTAATAAGATAGAGATGAAGATGTGGAATGGAGGGAGAGGTATGAGGGTGGGGTATGTAATAAGATAGAGATGAAGATGTGGAATGAAGGGAGAGGTACGAGGGTGGGGTATGTAATAAGATAGAGATGAAGATGTGGAATGGAGGAGAGGTACGAGGGTGGGGTATGTAATAAGATAGAGATGAAGATGTGGAATGGAGGAGAGGTATGAGGGTGGGGTATGTAATAAGATAGAGATGAAGATGTGGAATGGAGGGAGAGGTATGAGGGTGGGGTATGTCAAAAGATTGAGATGAAGATGTAGAATGAAGGAGAGGTATGAGGGTGGGGTATGTAATAAGATAGAGATGAAGATGTGGAATGGAGGGAGAGGTATGAGGGTGGGGTATGTCAAAAGATAGAGATGAAGATGTGGAATGGAGGGAGAGGTATGAGGGTGGGGTATGTAATAAGATAGAGATGAAGATGTGGAATGGAGGGAGAGGTATGAGGGTGGGGTATGTAATAAGATAGAGATGAAGATGTGGAATGGAGGGAGAGGTATGAGGGTGGGGTATGTCAAAAGATAGAGATGAAGATGTGGAATGGAGGGAGAGGTATGAGGGTGGGGTATGTAATAAGATAGAGATGAAGATGTAGAATGAAGGAGAGGTATGAGGGTGGGGTATGTAATAAGATAGAGATGAAGATGTGGAATTTAGGAGAGGTATGAGGGTGGGGTATGTAATAAGATAGAGATGAAGATGTGGAATGAAGGGAGAGGTATGAGGGTGGGGTATGTAATAAGATAGAGATGAAGATGTAGAATGAAGGAGAGGTATGAGGGTGGGGTATGTAATAAGATAGAGATGAAGATGTGGAATGGAGGAGAGGTATGAGGGTGGGGTATGTAATAAGATAGAGATGAAGATGTGGAATGGAGGAGAGGTATGAGGGTGGGGTATGTAATAAGATAGAGATGAAGATGTGGAATGGAGGGAGAGGTATGAGGGTGGGGTATGTAACAAGATAGAGATGAAGATGTGGAATGCAGGAGAGGTATGAGGGTGGGGTATGTAATAAGATAGAGATGAAGATGTGGAATAAAGGGAGGTATGAGGGTGGGGTATGTAATAAGATAGAGATGAAGATGTGGAATGGAGGAGAGGTATGAGGGTGGGGTATGAAATAAGATAGAGATGAAGATGTGGAATAGAGGGAGAGGTATGAGGGTGGGGTATGTAATAAGATAGAGATGAAGATGTGGAATGAAGGGAGAGGTATGAGGGTGGGGTATGTAATAAGATAGAGATGAAGATGTGGAATGAATGAGAGGTATGAGGGTGGGGTATGTAATAAGATAGAGAAGATGTGGAATGGAGGAGAGGTATGAGGGTGGGGTATGTAATAAGATAGAGATGAAGATGTGGAATGGAGGGAGAGGTATGAGGGTGGGGTATGTAATAAGATAGAGATGAAGATGTGGAATGGAGGGAGAGGTGTGAGGGTGGGGTATGTAATAAGATAGAGATGAAGATGTAGAATGGAGGAGAGGTATGAGGGTGGGTATGTAATAAGATAGAGATGAAGATGTGGAATGGAGGAGAGGTATGAGGGTGGGGTATGTAATAAGATAGAGATGAAGATGTGGAATGGAGGGAGGTATGAGGGTGGGGTATGTAATAAGATAGAGATGAAGATGTGGAATAAAGGAGAGGTATGAGGGTGGGGTATGTAATAAGATAGAGATGAAGATGTGGAATGGAGGGAGAGGTATGAGGGTGGGGTATGTAATAAGATAGAGATGAAGATGTGGAATGAAGGAGAGGTATGAGGGTGGGGTATGTAATAAGATAGAGATGTTGATGTGGAATGGAGGGAGAGGTATGAGGGTGGGGTATGTAATAAGATAGAGATGAAGATGTGGAATGGAGGGAGAGGTATGAGGGTGGGGTATGTAATAAGATAGAGATGAAGATGTGGAATGGAGGAGAGGTATGAGGGTGGGGTATGTAATAAGATAGAGATGAAGATGTGGAATGGAGGGAGAGGTATGAGGGTGGGGTATGTAATAAGATAGAGATGAAGATGTGGAATGGAGGGAGAGGTATGAGGGTGGGGTATGTAATAAGATAGAGATGAAGATGTGGAATGAAGGGAGAGGTATGAGGGTGGGGTATGTAATAAGATAGAGATGAAGATGTGGAATGGAGGAGAGGTATGAGGGTGGGGTATGTAATAAGATAGAGATGAAGATTTGGAATGGAGGGAGAGGTATGAGGGTGGGGTATGTAATAAGATAGAGATGAAGATGTGGAATGGAGGGAGAGGTATGAGGGTGGGGTATGTAATAAGATAGAGATGAAGATGTGGAATGGAGGAGAGGTATGAGGGTGGGGTATGTAATAAGATAGAGATGAAGATGTGGAATGGAGGGAGAGGTATGAGGGTGGGGTATGTAATAAGATAGAGATGAAGATGTGGAATGGAGGGAGAGGTATGAGGGTGGGGTATGTAATAAGATAGAGATGAAGATGTGGAATGGAGGAGAGTTATGAGGGTGGGGTATGTAATAAGATAGAGATGAAGATGTGGAATGGAGGAGAGGTATGAGGGTGGGGTATGTAATAAGATAGAGATGAAGATGTGGAATGAAGGAGAGGTATGAGGGTGGGGTATGTAATAAGATAGAGATGAAGATGTGGAATGGAGGAGAGTTATGAGGGTGGGGTATGTAATAAGATAGAGATGAAGATGTGGAATGAAGGAGAGGTATGAGGGTGGGGTATGTAATAAGATAGAGATGAAGATGTGGAATGGAGGAGAGGTATGAGGGTGGGGTATGTAATAAGATAGAGATGAAGATGTGGAATGGAGGAGAGGTATGAGGGTGGGGTATGTAATAAGATAGAGATGAAGATGTGGAATGAAGGGAGAGGTATGAGGGTGGGGTATGTAATAAGATAGAGATGAAGATGTGGAATGGAGGAGAGTTATGAGGGTGGGGTATGTAATAAGATAGAGATGAAGATGTGGAATGGAGGAGAGGTATGAGGGTGGGGTATGTAATAAGATAGAGATGAAGATGTGGAATGGAGGGAGAGGTATGAGGGTGGGGTATGTAATAAGATAGAGATGAAGATGTGGAATGGAGGGAGAGGTATGAGGGTGGGGTATGTAATAAGATAGAGATGAAGATGTGGAATGGAGGGAGAGGTATGAGGGTGGGGTATGTAATAAGATAGAGATGAAGATGTGGAATGGAGGAGAGTTATGAGGGTGGGGTATGTAATAAGATAGAGATGAAGATGTGGAATGAAGGAGAGGTATGAGGGTGGGGTATGTAATAAGATAGAGATGAAGATGTGGAATGGAGGGAGAGGTATGAGGGTGGGGTATGTAATAAGATAGAGATGAAGATGTGGAATGGAGGAGAGGTATGAGGGTGGGGTATGTAATAAGATAGAGATTAAGATGTGGAATGGAGGGAGAGGTATGAGGGTGGGGTATGTAATAAGATAGAGATGAAGATGTGGAATGAAGGAGAGGTATGAGGGTGGGGTATGTAATAAGATAGAGATGAAGATGTGGAATGGAGGAGAGGTATGAGGGTGGGGTATGTAATAAGATAGAGATGAAGATGTGGAATGGAGGGAGAGGTATGAGGGTGGGGTATGTAATAAGATAGAGATGAAGATGTGGAATGGAGGGAGAGGTATGAGGGTGGGGTATGTAATAAGATAGAGATGAAGATGTGGAATGAAGGGAGAGGTATGAGGGTGGGGTATGTAATAAGATAGAGATGAAGATGTGGAATGGAGGGAGAGGTATGAGGGTGGGGTATGTAATAAGATAGAGATGAAGATGTGGAATGGAGGGAGAGGTATGAGGGTGGGGTATGTAATAAGATAGAGATGAAGATGTGGAATGGAGGAGAGGTATGAGGGTGGGGTATGTAATAAGATAGAGATGAAGATGTGGAATGGAGGGAGAGGTATGAGGGTGGGGTATGTAATAAGATAGAGATGAAGATGTGGAATGGAGGAGAGGTATGAGGGTGGGGTATGTAATAAGATAGAGATGAAGATGTGGAATGGAGGAGAGGTATGAGGGTGGGGTATGTAATAAGATAGAGATGAAGATGTGGAATGAAGGAGAGGTATGAGGGTGGGGTATGTAATAAGATAGAGATGAAGATGTGGAATGAAGGAGAGGTATGAGGGTGGGGTATATAATAAGATAGAGATGAAGATGTGGAATGGAGGAGAGGTATGAGGGTGGGGTATGTAATAAGATAGAGATGAAGATGTGGAATGAAGGGAGAGGTATGAGGGTGGGGTATGTAATAAGATAGAGATGAAGATGTGGAATGGAGGGAGAGGTATGAGGGTGGGGTATGTAATAAGATAGAGATGAAGATGTGGAATGGAGGGAGGTATGAGGGTGGGGTATGTAATAAGATAGAGATGAAGATGTGGAATGAAGGAGAGGTATGAGGGTGGGGTATGTAATAAGATAGAGATGAAGATGTGGAATGAAGGGAGAGGTATGAGGGTAGGGTATGTAATAAGATAGAGATGAAGATGTGGAATGAAGGGAGGTGTGAGGGTGGGGGATCAAGACAACTACCCCCGGACAATTACCCCTCCCCCCACGGAGGACATCTACCCTCCCGGACAACTACCCCGGACAATTACCCCCTGAGTACAATTACCCCCGAGGACAATTACCCCACGGACAATTACCCCCCCCCGGACAATTACCCCTCCTGGACAATTACCCCCCCCCCGGACAATTACCCCACACACAAACAAACATACACATGCTCCCACACCTGTATACAGAAAGTAATATACTTCAAGGTATATTACACATGCCCAATATAAAACACATTGATGTTGAATTGCTGATCCTATAATCATGAGTTTAGAAGTTGGAAAACCTGTAATAATGCTGATATTATATTTTGAAATAGATATAGTAACTTGTTTTATATACTCTTTATAATTAGATCTAATAATCAATTAAACGTATGAATTATGCAGTGTACATGTAGTTTATCAATCAGATTTAAGTATCAGTACATTGTTAACATCCTTGTAGCAAAAGAGAGAGAGAATCTGCTGGTCAGACAGCAGATTCTCTCTCTCTCTCTATTTTCTCTGTGTCCTCAGATCTTCCTCCTGTTCTCTTTCTCATCACTATTTAACAATTCACGTCGGTTGAATTTTCTCCTAGAGACGCAAGAGACATCTTCTGTTAATTTGAATTTGAGGAGAGATCAAAAAATGTGTGCTCCGCACACGAGGGGGGAAACTCCCCCTCCTTGCATCCTCCCCCCTAGGGAGCACGCTTCACACTCTCTGAAAGTGTTGGCAACCTTCGCGTGCATTAATCAGCCCCCTGTAAAAGTCCAACTCTGGATCCACGCCTGATATGACTATGAATAAAATAAGAAAGGTATATTATATGCATGATACAATTTTGAGCATTATGAAAATGAGAATAAAGAAACGATTTGGTAAATTACTATTTCCAATGATGCTTCTATTTCAGGGTTCTTTCCCTCAGATCAAAGGAAATTTCATATTCAATTTCATGCCTCAGAAAGATCTTCAATCATTCTTACAAGCAGTCAGTGACGAGATACGGTAGGTGAACTAATAAACTTATTAAGGTAAAGGTGACCTCTTCACTCAGACTGATACAACCTAGATATGATCAATGTATAGACAGTTCTTATACTGCTCATTAATATGATCATTACAATGGGCCAACTCATTTATAAATGTATGACAAATGTAATAATTGTACCTAAATGGTCATGAAATGGCTTTTGTAGAAATATGCTCCAGGCAAACGATAATTTTACCTACACTGGTCATGTAAATGAAATAACTATTTACAGTACTAATTTATAATTATGAGGAACATAATGATTGTACTTAAACTCATCGCGTTGTGGTCTAGTGGTTCTGACTCTCGCCTTTCAAACAGGGTCGTGGGTTCAAATTCTAGCCATGGCGTGTTTTCCTTCAGCAAGAAATTTATCCATACTGTGCTGCACTCGACCCAGGTGAGGTAAATGGGTACTGGCAGGAAGAAATTCATCAAAATGCTGTGTGCACCATAATCGGTAGACTAGCTTAGCCGGGGTAATATAGGAGTGCCATAAGCACCTAGCAAGGTGGATACGTGCGCTATACAAATCCTATATTATTTTTATTTTATCATGAAACTTCTTCTTCCAATAGTAACTAATTCATATAAGGTATACAATAAATGTACTTGAAAAGGTCTTGAACAGCTTGTTTATAATACTTAATTCATATGAGGAATGCAATAGTTGTACCTAAATTGTTCATAAATAGCTTTTTAAGATACTAGTTTAAATGTACAAGGAATACAATAGATGTGTTTAAATTGCTCATGAAACAGCTTTTTGTCCAATTTTAACTTATATGTAAGTAGAATACAGTAATTGTACCTAAATTGGTTGTGAAACTGCTTTGTACAATACTATACAAATTATACAATGATGGTCAAAGATTTGGCTTAAACTATTCACATCGAAGGAACATCATTAGTACCCTTCCCCCGATGGCCATCGGCCTAAAGACCCCCTCACACTGAATATGCCTTGCCATGGCTGGCGAAAGGCATTTTTTAAGAAATCTCTTTCAATGGTAACTGGTAGTAAATCATATTTACCCTTCGTGTTTGGGTTCGTACAGCTTCTGAACTAACAGCTGCAATTATTCAAATTCGCATGGAATCTTGAACATATTTAAGATTTCCCGTCGAATTGTTGGTCATCTGCTTGAATTCGCATCTCTTATTTATTCTGCGGTAATCGTTTGTTTATCATGTTTATCGTTCGTTTGTTATTGTCGCGCACAGTCCCTCATCCCGCTTTTGCCAAAGTGGACCGATCTTGAAAGAAGCCTTAACAAAGCAACACGATGACACAAACGTACAAGATTGCCCGATCTATTCCCTCGTCTTCGTTTTCAATCGCACGCCATATCAAAACATTGCTCACTGTTCGTTCGTCTTATTGGGTTATATAAACCCTTCGCTTGCCATCGGCTGCCATTTACTCAAAGAGGTGAACCGAAAAGTCGATATCCTTCACATGTCATATTTATCCTTCGCTTTTAAACCATTCGATAAAATTTGACAATAGTTACTGATCACATGATTTTATGTAAATTTTATTTGAATTTGTTAAATTTGCGAGCATTTTGTGCATTTTTCCCATTCGTCCACCTAGATTCGGTCAGGTGTGAGGGGGCTTTAAGGGAAAGTGGTACTATTGATGTTTCTGAATGTGAATAGATTTAGCCTGTTCAGAGAATGAGTCTTTGTATCTATGTTGTATATCTGTTCCAGCTATATCATTCCTCATCATATGTAAAAAAAAAATAAAGAAAAAAGTTGATAACTTTCCTTGGGGGAAAAATGGACTATGCGTGACATTGACAAGGAAAATGAACTTTTCGCTGCAAACGTTTTTCTTAGTAAAATTATACGTCTTCTCCTTTTGTAAACTCTCAATTTAATGATCTCAAGCAAGGGATTTGATAATTTATATGTATGAGAAATAAAATTGGTAATGACACAGCTTTTTCCAAGGCTAATTGTATTCAAACTGGCCATGAAACGGTAATATCTGTAAAGCTCATAGACACGTTGTTCTGATGAGCGCTATTTAAAAGTTGATTATTATTATTTACATTACTAATTTTATATGTTTGAGGAATACAATAATTACACCTATTGGTCATTCACAGGTTTGTACAACAATTATTTTATGTACGAGGAATACAATAAATTGTTTATGAATCGGCTCTTACAATCGTAATATGTTAAACGTATAGTCCGCGCTGAAAATATTTATATCTAAATAAACAAAATAAAATTAACGAAGCAAAATTTGATCAAAATCGGATAACAAATAATGTTATAACAAAGTTATTGAATTCTAAAGTTCATCAATATTTTGTGAAAGCAGTTACATGAACATCGCAATGAATATACATTAGGTGGGCTTATGATGTCACAATCCCACTTTCCATTTTTTATGTTATCACATGAAATCATGATAGTTTAATTCTTTTCATACATGTGTAAATGATGTCTCCATTATGATGAAGTACATGTAAGATGCGGCAATGAATAACTAATACACTTAATCAGTTATCAGTTCTTGGTAGAAAATTTTGATTTTCGTATAATACAATACAAAAGAACAAGTTGGTATATGACATCACCCCACCTAATATTCATAAAGACATGCCTTAAACTGTTTCACGGGAATAATGCAAATCTTTAAAATTCAATAACTTTTTATAAGTTCTTTGTTATCCGATTTTGATCAATTTTACTATATTCATTCCCTTTGAAGTATTCAGGGCTAATAACCTATCAAATAAACCTATATTTTGTCACCTTTTCTAAATATTTTATAGCGAAATGGAAACTTCTTCTAAGTCTTCCTCAGACGAAATTGAAACTTCTTCTGAGTCTTCCTCAGACGAATATTTTGATGCATGATGTGACTCTGCAACAATTACAGTCAGGATCTGTTCAATGGCAATCCACAACCATCTAATTGATCTCCATGACGCGGTCATATCCTACAATGGTTTGTTTTAGAGCTGTGATTTGTATGAACCTATTTCATTTTTAATTCTTTGAATATTATTATGATGTGAAACCAATTGTCACCAGAGGCAAATATGAATCATGATTTTAATCCTAAAATGACTGATGAGCTCTTTCCATCTGACTTGCAAAGTGATATTTAAGCATCAGATATAGGCCTGGGACGAATGTCATTGTTACCATTTGGTTATATCCTGAAAAAAAAAACCAATTGAATCATTCAATCAATCGATGTTTACTCCCAGGCCTATTCATAAGTATAACTAATGATTTCATACAATACGGGTCAAGAGAATTCAATATACGCCTATACATGTAGATTGTGCCATTGTCACCGGGTGGTGCTAACCTGAATTTACCCTTTTTATGATTTCATAAATATCAATTTAAAGTATTTTGTCCATGGTATTCCATATTTTCACATTATTTTGAACCAAAATCAATGTTTAATCTGTCAATGCATTATCACGGTAAACTCTTCTAACAATGCTTTATACAACCTGGAATTCTGTTATTACCTTCAATTCTTTTATCTTTATCATACAGAAGAAAGTCACTCCTTTAATTCTATTTTTTGTAACCACAGTGAAAATCGTAGGAATTACAATTCATAATGATTTAAAGTGAAATGCTTGTGTAACCGAAATAATGAAAAAAGCAATAAAAAGTTATTCGTGTTAAGAAGACTGAAAGCTTACAATGAACCTGAATGTGATTTGTTAACAGTGTAATTAGGGTATGTAAGACCAGTCCTAGAGTATTGTGTACCTATATTCGCTGCTTCTCTTACTTTGAAACAGATAAAAGTTACTGAAACTGTCCAGAAAAGATCATGCAAGATAATATTGGGAACCAAGTATCTATCATATTGTTTCAAATACCTCACATTTGACATCACTTGAAAGTCAAAGAGTAAAACTTACCACAGATTTCGCTTTAAAGTTAGAAATGAATCAATTGTACAAAAACTGGTTACCTCCACTGAAAACAAACACTTTCAATTTATGACATATGAATAAATATAAGGAGATTCCATGTAAAACAAAAAGATTTCAGAACATTGCTCTTCCAAGCCTGACAAGATTATCAAATAAGTACTACATGTGGTAAATAAGTTTGCTATTTGTGTAATGAATGTGCAATATTGTATTATCTATAATTGTATTTTTATCCATTTTAACTCCATTTTTAAGTGCACATACATATTGTTAATCTTAGTAATTGTGGTTATTTTTATATATTTGCATTGTGTAAATATTTACAATTCAGAATGTGACTGCCAATCATGTATTTTGCAATAAACCTGAACTGAAATAAATTCATCATGAAGGAGAAAGTCACTCCTTCAATTCTATTATGTTTATCAAAAAGGAGAAAGTCACTGCTTCAATTCTAGTATGTTTATCATAAAGGAGAAAGTCACTCCTTCAATTCTATTATGTTTATCATAAAGGAGAAAGTCACTCCTTCAATTCTATTATGTTTATCATAAAGGAGAAAGTCACTCCTTCAATTCTATTATGTTTATCATAAAGGAGAAAGTCACTCCTTCAATTCCATTATGTTTATCATAAAGGAGAAAGTCACTCCTTCAATTCTATTATGTTTATCATAAAGGAGAAAGTCACTCTTTCAATTCTATTATGTTTATCATAAAGGAGAAAGTCACTCCTTCAATTCTATTATGTTTATCATAAAGGAGAAAGTCTCTTTCAATTCTATTATGTTTATCATAAAGAAGAAAATCACTCCTTCAATTCTAGTATGTTTATCATAGAGGAGAAAGTCACTCCTTCAATTCTATTATGTTTATCATAAAGAAGAAAGTCACTCCTTCAATTCTATTATGTTTATCATAAAGGAGAAAGTCACTCTTTCAATTCTATTATGTTTATCATAAAGGAGAAAGTCTCTTTCAATTCTATTATGTTTATCATAAAGGAGAAAGTCACTCCTTCAATTCTATTATGTTTATCATAAAGGAGAAAGTCACTCCTTCAATTCTATTATGTTTATCATAAAGGAGAAAGTCACTCTTTCAATTCTATTATGTTTATCATAAAGGAGAAAGTCACTCCTTCAATTCTATTATGTTTATCATAAAGGAGAAAGTCTCTTTCAATTCTATTATGTTTATCATAAAGGAGAAAGTCACTCCTTCAATTCTAGTATGTTTATCATAAAGGAGAAAGTCACTCCTTCAATTCTAGTATGTTTATCATAAAGGAGAAAGTCACTCCTTCAATTCTATTATGTTTATCATAAAGGAGAAAGTCACTCCTTCAATTCTATTATGTTTATCATAAAGGAGAAAGTCACTCCTTCAATTCTAGTATGTTTATCATAAAGGAGAAAGTCACTCCTTCAATTCTAGTATGTTTATCATAAAGGAGAAAGTCACTCCTTCAATTCTATTATGTTTATCATAAAGGAGAAAGTCACTCCTTCAATTCTATTATGTTTATCATAAAGAAGAAAGTCACTCCTTCAATTCTAGTATGTTTATCATAAAGGAGAAAGTCACTCCTTCAATTCTATTATGTTAATCATAAAGGAGTCTTTCTTTGAAATGGAGGGAATGATTTGCTTACATAAATGTTGTATTCTTATCATCTGGTTTAACAAATCTTGCCTATTCTTTCAAAATTTAAGCCGTCGTTTATGTTATTTTTTAAACGAAATTGTATAAATATATATTCATGATATTTATGTTGTGATGATCATACATGTACATTTTCATGTTGAAACTGAATGAGCAATATCTGGGTTATGATTATTCACGGCTTTCAAACCACTTTTTTTGTTTAATGATTTTAGAGAAATGAAATCAATTTAATATGAACTTTGAAACCAAGTTGCGATCTTTCAGAATGAAAGGCAGTTCTTTTCACACAAATATATGACCTCCCAATATAATATTTGATTCTCTTCATAATAATATGCACATTCAATGATAACATACAATAGATTACTTGTTTTCTGATGCGTACATACACTGAGTTACTCATCCATTCTCAATGCAATGTTTATATGTAACTTGTAATAATGATAAAGCAAAATGAAAAGATACCAATTGATTATGATAAAGGTAATAATTCTTTACCTTTTAGAAGTGATCCAAATCAAACTACAAGAAGAGAGGGGCGGGGCAATTTCAGATTCATACAAAATTGATTATACAATATAGATACACAAGCTCACAATAGATTACATTGAGTATGATTACTCCTTGGATGAAAATAATCTTCATGTCATTTTTCATCTGTAGCCATGGTATCAGAATGATTTATCTTTCAAACAGAGACCAATAATCAGCTTCAAGTGTTTTGTCATATTTCATCTTATTCTTTGCATTGTTATAAAAAGCAGTATGGATACCCACAGTGTATGTGAAGATCAAATGTATTAATGTGTAGAGTAATAAATGATATACATGTATATATATAATGTTTATTAGTAGTGTAAAGTTTTAAAAGAAAGTATTGTCTAAAGTAAACCGATGTCAGCTGATTTTTGATAACTTCAAGAATTTTGTCAGATACATTGTCTTTTGTTATCTGTTTATATCTCACTATTATCCATTTGTACAGTGTGTATCTAAAAAAGGTTTACACTTTGAAAAGCCCTGGGAATTAAAAAATATCCAACATGTGGGTTAGTTTTTCACATACAATCTTGGGTTTGGGTCTCATCTATCCAAAGAAAGTAAAAGTTTTGACAGAATGTTATCCTTGAGTGAGCACTCTCCATTTTTGTAAAGCTCGCAGAAATCTGTTTGCACAGAAATGCAAGGGGAAAGGGCGAAATCAAACTTTCCCTGCGAAACATTTCTCATACCTTTCCCTTGCACTTTATAGTCAATTGAAATAAAATGGATACATTCAAGCATTTTGTAACAATTTTGGCACCCAAATTGAAATTTAAATCCTTAGTAAGCACAACCTTTACCCTTTTTGTGCCAGCTGGATCTGAGGACAACTGAATAGTCTCAAAATATCAGACATCTCCAGCATTTTTTCACAAATTTGTTATCATTTAAAGTGGATTTGCTTTTCATATAATACTTATTTATCTACGTGGGGGAGTGGGTGGGGCGCAATGCACTCTTCAAAGTGTTTTGGGCAAGGAAACAAGTTTTAAAAAAGGTAAAAGATATCTTCAAATCCATTCTACTAGGTAAATTCCACGTGTTCTTCGTAATTAAGGTGTACTTAACTTTTATTTCGCATAAATATTTCAAAGTTTTGCGCAAATAATTTTTCAAAAGTAAGTGGTGGTCACTCTAGCCGAAATATATTTCGACAGTTATATCGTACCAATGTTAAAATGTGGAAAAATCTTTAAGAAATTAGAAATTGTATAGGATTTTTTCTGAGTGTAAACTTTTTTTTGTTACACACTGCATATATATTTTATTATTTCATTCTTTTTGTTTCTTCCATAGATATTGTGTGTCTTTAATCATCTTTGTGATCGCCTTATTATTTACATATTGACTTTATTTAGGTCAATTTAATCCGGGAATTAGAGGGGGACAAATTCTCCTATTGGCCGACATTAATAATTGTGATTAAGGTTAGGGTTGGAGTTGGGTTAGGGTTAGTGGTAGGACTAGGGTTAGAGCAGGGCCGTCGCTAAAGTGGGGGATGCGACACCACCCCACCTCCTGATTTGAACATTGTCGGTAAATCATCGCTGCCGTCGGGAATTTTTTTTTTTTAAGAAAACGGAGTGAGAAGGAAAAAAAAGGGAAAGAAGAGAAGGAAAGGACGGAAGGAAGAAAGAAATAAAAAGAAAGAAAGAGAGGAAGACAGAAAGAAAGGAAGAGAGAAAGGAAGGAAGAGAGAGAGAAAGAAAGTAGCAAAGAGGAATAGGAAAACAAAAGGAAGGAGAACAATCAAAGAGAGAGAGAATGAGTTAGACAAGGTTTTGATATAAGGTAAATATGTGTGTCGAGATTATGGCCCGTATTCTGAAGTCATGTTTATTTCAAACCCTGGTTTAAAGTTGTGGTTTAAGTATGGTAAGCCAAAAGTATCAAATCTTGTTATTAAGTTGAACGTTTCTTATGTTTACTGTGCTCTCTCCTGATTCATCGATGGTGAAGACAATCTATTTATACTTCCAAGACAATTATGAATGATTTGAGAGCCAAATGAGCTCGCTGAAATATGATTTCTCTACAGTGATTTATGTAACAATTGGCTATCCATACTTAAACCACAACGTTGAACGCGAGTTTAAATCAAACCTGCTATCAGAATACGGGCCGTGGAGTCAGATGTTGAAAAAAAAATTATAAATTGTCTGTTAGGCAAACTCAGGGCTGCTCCATGTACCTTGTTCTTACTTGGTCTTTGAGTTCCATTATAATTGTCAGTAAAATAATGGTAAATGGCATACTATTATCATAAAAAGACGACCTTTTTTATCCAACTTCTCCATGTAAAAAAAATAAGATCGCGCTCGCATCATATATTTAATAAACATTTTGCTTAAAAAAGTGCTTACAATGTCCAGTTTTCCGATCGGACATCAATTTCAGCTCACGTCAATTGGTTGATATATCCACCATATTCATCATATTCATGGTTACAATCGAGTTTTCAGGTCGAAATATAAAGTTTTTTAGATAGCGCTTCGCGCTGGCATCTTGTGATTGGAGAGAAATGTACTATATCATGGATCCCTATACGAACAGTCTTTAACAGGTCTTTTTGCTGGCCAGTATATTAAAATTTTTAGCTCGCGCTTTGCGCTCGCATTGATCGTTTAGATACCCCCATGATGATTACAAAAGCTGCTCACAATGTTCAGTTTTCAGGCCTAAATATCTAAAATATACCAAAATTTGTGCTCGCGTGGTAATTTATATTCAAGCCACATGAATGACCTTATTCGCTCGCATCAATTATTTGGTCATTTACCAACACCATTAATGATTACAATAAGTGCTGAGAATGTAATTTGATTAGGTCGGATTAATGTCAAAAATTTTCAGCTCGCATTATTTGATAGTTAAAATGTGCATCGTCGTAATGGCTAACTGTAAAACGTCCTTAACAGGTCCCTTTTCAAGGCAGAACCCATATTAACAATTTCTGATCGCGCTCACATGCAGTTATCATCTAGTTACATACGCATCTTGTTTAGTTTTGTCAACATTGCCCAGAATGTTCAATTTTCAGGACAAAATACATAAAACTCCAAAAATTTTTAGCTCGCGCTCACCGTATGGCTATTGAGATTATTACACTTTTATGTTGTTTTAGAAGAATAAAGCTTAGAAATGACTGTTAGGGCGTAGGCGTCCCCCCAAAAAAAACACGACCAAGAAAAAAGGAAGGGAATAAGAAAGAAATATATCGCTATTTTTCCAAACTTTAATTTTGGTATGGGACAACCCCTTCAAGAAACTAACAAAATCAACTTTGAGTGGTTGATCGAGGAAAATATGGGTGAAAAAATTCGCCACCCCCCCCCATAGGCGGAAGCTGGATCCGCCCCTGCTTCCATATGTGCTTCTCGTTGTTACTCTGCAGTAACATTATACGATTAATATTGTGAAATTGACAGTAATTCACGATATTGAATGCAACTTATTTTCGTTTCATTATTTTTGGTTTTCCTTCCTTAATCTTTTCTTTGTTTTCTCTCTTTCATTCTTCTCTGATCTATCAACTCTACTGTATCGTTTCTTTGTGAAGCATCCATTTTTATCTCATCTTCTTACACTTTGTGTATTTCTTCCTGTTTCTTCATCCTATTAATTCATTCAAACCATCTCACTTTCCCACCTCTCCAACACACGGTTCATAACATTCTCTCAGTCTCGCAATCTCCCAGCCTCTGTCATTTCTCTTTTTCTTTCTTTCTTGCTCTCTTTCTTAATGTTACTCTCCCAAACCTTAATTTTTTAAGTTCTACTTGTTTTAACTCTTATTAAAGTGTTACACCTCGTAATGAGCAAGATGGTGATAAGAATCATCAATAAAAAGCCCAGAGGGGGGGGGGCACTTAAAAAGGACGAGTCGATACCATGCGCTACCAAAAACACGTAAAAAGGGAGTTTTTTCAAGATTGGGCACGTTACGTACATAACGTAATAAGGGTGTAAAAACACTAAAATACTGGAAAAATGGTATACATTTTTACAAGCAAAGCTACGTGTTTACGGTCCAATTTCCGAGGATACACTCACTGAAATGGTATACAGGATGTTTTTTAAGTAAAACTGTATAAGTACATGGGGTCCGATTTGAGCGAGGTATGTTTAAAGGGCGGTACTGATATGTAATTAAAAGGTAAAGCCAATTGCCGACGTCCATGACAGAACAATTAAAATATTGTACTTGTTAAGGGTGTCAAATTAAAGGGATGGTCTTGGCTGGAAATATTTATATCTCAATAAATAGAGTAAAATTCACAAAGCAAAGTGATGAAAACTTGATCAAAATCGGATGACAAATAACAAAGTTATTGAATTTTAAAGATTTCCATTAGTCCGGTGAAACAGTTTTGGGCATGTCTCATGAATATTCATTAGGTGGGCTGATGATGTCATATTCCCACTTGTTCTTTTGTACTTTATTATATGAAATTAGGTTTATTTATTTGTTTATGGCAAGAACTAGAACAATTGAATTGACAACTGATTAAGTGCATTAGTTATTAATATCCACAACTTATTTGATCATAATTGAGACACATCATTTACACATGTGAAGAGCTCACTTGCAAAAGAAGTTAGGTCTAGTTTTCATCAAATTGGATTATGTCTGAATTATATAGATTTTTAGTATCTCTATAGGATGATACCAAAGAAAAGTTGAAATTCCCATTAAAAAGTGAACTAAAATGGCAAAGAAAGATCACTTTTTTCAAAAGGGGTTAGGTCGACACAGATTTCTTTTTAAAGAATACTTAAAAAATATTAAGACAGGTAGATTTCTTTTATACTCAATTTTATGTTCTCATGGTAGGGTATCATGAAAATTCAGTTTTCGCATATGAATATTGCAATATGGGAGAACTAAAAAAAATGCTTTTCATAGAATGGACCTAATCCCTTTTGCAACCAAACTCTTAACTCATTTTTCAAAATGGGGTTAGGTCCATTTTCCATAAATTTTATTGCTTTCTGTCTCTAAACCTCTAAATTTTTAGTCGCTCTGATGATACCAAAAAAAAGTTTGAAATTCAAACAAAAACGAGAATGAAAGTGGCAAAGAAAAATCACTTTTTTAATTAAAAGAGATTGGATTCATTTCAGTTTGCTTGCAAAAGGGGCTAGGTCCACAATGATAATTTGAAAAAAAAATATAGGAAAAAATTGAAGACAGGTATATTTCTTTATACCTAGTTCCATGTTCAAATGATAGGGTAGTGCATCATTGTACATCAATATTGCATTCTCGGAATGGTCCGAAGTGGACCTAACCCCTTTTGCAACTAAAACTCTTCATGTATGAAAAAATAAATTAGATTCCATGTAATAAAATAAGACAGTGGGGATATGACATCATCATCCATCTTCATGAATATTCATGGCGGTGTGCATATAAATGTTTTCACAAAAATATTGATAAAATCTAAAATTCAATAATTTTGTTGTTATCTGATTTTGGTGAAATTTTCAGCCCTGACCATACCCGTAAAGGAATGCTTGTCAAGGGTACCGTTTATTTTCATTATTTTTTTAATACTTGTTATAAGGGTAGGGTTTCACACACCAATACTTGTTAAGGGGTGCATTTTCAGAACATGGAAAATATATGTTTAGGGGTGCTTTTTGAAACCAAATGTGCATGCATGGTATCCACTGGTGAATGGAAGTCAAGTGCCCCCCTCCCCCGGATAAAAAAAGTTAACTAACTTATAACATGCCCGAAAAAATGGGATTTGATCTTCCATAGATTTTAAATAGCGCCATCTGTATGGCGATTAGGAAACAGTTTTTTTTTCGGGGATTCCCCGTGACGCAGCGCTGATCGCTCTTCGCCATTTTGGTAATTGGCCGCGTACTCTACAAACTCTTCTTTCTAATCTATTCCAAACTCTGACAGTTCACTGGTGGTCATTGTTATCATCATCATGGAGACATCCAAATGCTGAGATGTTGATCAAGTGTTCAGAATCAGTCGTTAACTTAAACAACAAGATCTACTGGCATGACTGGTAATCTAATCGAGTTCTGAATTGGACATCTTTCGCCAAGTTCATCACGAATCACGTCAGGTTGATGTTGGCCTACGACTGGGCCTGGGAAGAATGATCAGATAATACTGCAGCTGCAGGTCATGCAGGTGAGATGATCGACATTTTCTTTTTTCCATTAATTGCTATGTAGTAATTGCCAACCTTTATTTTGTAGCCTTAGTTAGGGGGTCTTACGTCTTCCCACGAGGCTGATCGCTGAGGCCTTGGTCAATTGTCAACGGCCACAATCCCACATGACCAATTTTTCTCAAAATCGTATTTCTCAGGAGTAACGTTACTAAGTAACACTGATAGAAGTGCTGCTCCAAAAATTTGGATTGTTCCAGAAACAAAGGATATCCTCATAAACCAGGACAAATCATGTCTTGAGAAACTGAGATTGTCAGTGTATAGAGGGACAGTTTTTGTCTCACCTGCGAAGCAGAGTGAGACTATAGGCGCCGCTTTTCTGACGGCGGCGGCGTCAACATCAAATCTTAACCTGAGGTTAAGTTTTTGAAATGACGTCATAACTTAGAAAGTGTATGGACCTAGTTAATAAAACTTGGCCATAAGGTGTGTGTGTGTGTGTGTGAGTTTTGTCAGACGTGTATCAATCAGATATGATTATTTACGTCTGGGACCGACCTTTAACGTCACCATCCGAAAGACGTGACCAGGGCTCGAACCTCGACCCTCTGCATCAATTTGTAACTTCCCCTTGGCCATAAGGTTAATCAGGTATTACTGAAGATCCTATTAGAGTTTCATGTCACATGACCAAGGTCAAAGGTCATTTAGGGTCAATGAACTGAAGTAAAACTGATAGAATGAGTGAGGGATGGGTTACTGCGATGGCACGAGACAGACAGTACAATTACGTATGTACGGAACGAACGAGTGGTTAATGACTGGTACAACACTGACGAGGATTATTACTCACGAATCACGAATGGGTTACTTCGACGGTACAAGACAGTGACAACAATCAATACTCACCTGACACTTGCACTGACGATGCCACACGGTAGATAACAGACAACAGGAACAGATATTCTAGACTTCTAATATTCTATCAACAACAGACCACGGCGCCGAGTGGGGAGCTTCTTCTGGGATGCAGGTCCTCACTCGATGGCGTCTCGGGCTCTTCACCCTGACACTTGCACTGACGATGCCACACGGTAGATAACAGACAACAGGTTCAATTCTCAGACTTCTAATATTAACAGACCACGGCGCCGAGTGGGGAGCTTCTGGGATGTCCTCACTCATTGACGTCTCGGGGTCTTCTCTCTACTATGTCTCCACGGTGTCTACTATCTTTTGTGTCTTTGGTGTCTAGGCTGGATCTCTTCTCAGCACCAGCTTGTGTACGTGCTGTGCAACGCACACACGTACGTAGCAGGCGTAGGAGCATATAAAGGCTCCTCCAATCAGGAGTGCTCCTCGCCTACACACAGCACACACACGGACTTAATACATACATTGTACATAGCAGGCGTAGGAGCATATAAAGGCTTCTCCAATCAGGAGTGCTCCTCGCCTACACACTGCACACACGGACTTAATACATACATGAGCATAGATCAATACATAGACTTATAGTTATACACATATTAATACATATAGGGTACTGCATGTACATGGCCCAATTACTACATTCCTCCCGGTTCCATCAGATTGCGACATATATTGTGCAATCTCAATAGATATAAACAGATATGAAGGAACCTGACAGAAGAATGTAATATATGCCTATATGATTAAAACTGATTAAATACATGACACCAATAGAATACCTCATATACCGTACATAAAAAGTGTGATCTGAGCTCAACATAGTAGTATTCAATAAGAATAACAATTGATCATTTTGGAAAAAGATTACTGGTCCAGCAAAAATAAATCTCATTACTGGAGACCAGCAAATATATACTTGCATGGAGGAAAATCTGGTCTATGTATTGATATAAAGAATATCTTCTTATTTCGTGTAAGTCTGAAAGACTGAAAGAATATATATATATATGTTCAGCCTTGCCAGCAATTTACATTGAGATTCTTTAAGCCAAGCTATTAGTCTGTTCTTTATATTAAGGCGTACATTGTACAAGTGAATAGACTAACAATGAAATAAAGCCAATTGGCTGGAGCTCTGTCACCAATTAATATAGGCCTGTACAATGTGACCTTTACAAATATGATATATGATTGGTATTATGTTTGAGCTCTTAAAGACATATGTAATGTAATGATATTTCAACCAAATCTGGTGCAAATAAATATAACAACCTGGATTTGACATACATATATAGTATTTTCCGTTGATAAAAAACTACTACTATTTCAACATCCTGTATGACAATATTTCCAGGGTTGTTTATAAAGACTTTGCAAACAAGGTAAAGGATCTATGGTTGAAATATCTACCGGTATATCTTTATGTAGTATAAAATATATACAAATGTGATAAAATAACTATTGCATTTATAACCAGTGTTTACACATATTACTTCATATGTCACCTGAAGAGGTAAAAACTATTGAAAAATAAGTGTGCCTTTACCTTCAGTGACCATTTAAAGGAAATACAAAACAATGCATAACAGAAATTTCAATTGCAGGACTTTCAGCAACTGATCAAGGAGATGCTACTCCATTCCAGGGGTGGTGGCCAGGGAGGAAGGAGCCAAGGACAAGATATGTGGAATTGGCCATCACTTACACTACAGACATATCTCTGGTTCCACCAGATGAGAGAACTGAGGAATTCAAGGATGGACAGCTTAGGAGGGGTACTTCCCCAAAGCAATTGCACTAGATAACTCTGCCCATGCTTGGTATCCTCAGTAGAGGCCCGACTGTCCTCTGACATAGTTACAAAGCTTACATTATCTACACCTACATGTACGGTATTTACAGTATCATCACTTACACATGTAGTATGTACAGTTACATCATCTACACATGTGGTATTTACAGTTACTTCTTCTACACTAAAGGTATCTACATGTTTTACTGCTAAACGTTCAGGACAGTTTCTCTTAAAGTGTCCAGACTTGTTACATGCAAAACAAACATCACGACAAGACAACTGGGATTCAGTGTCTTCTGTCGAAGGAGAATGTGTATGCCTATTCAGCTCTGGGACAGCAGTTACCGATCCCTGGACTGAGGACTGGAAGGACTTCATCTGTGCCCCTAGAGCAGATTGAATATTATCAACCTTCTTCTCCAGATTGGGCACTCGGTCCTCCAGACTGTCCTGACAGGACTGCTGAGCAATAAAGGCATGCCCGGAAATGCCCATACAGCTATTTCTGAGATCCTCCTCGACAGTATCGTAAGACCTTTGTCTTGCATATTTTAGCCGATGCTGAAACCACCGAACTAAATCAATGGCATGATCAAGATTTCGAGGACGTGATTGGATAGCGCATTTCCCCGCTTCTTGATCTAATGAACCCTGACAAAACTTGTGCACTATTTGCCTCTCAACAATCTCCTCAGGCAATCCGTCAAAGACGCGTGAAGCGTAGGATAGGACACGATCGGCCCATTCCCCCTTTGTTTCGGTTGTTGCCTGCTGCGCAAAATCGAATTGCAATTGTGCGACAGGAAATTCTTTAGAAGCAAATCTTTGCTCAAGCTTCTTGACAATGTCTGTATGAGAAATGTTTACTTTGGAATAAACAATAATTGATGCAAAATATTTGATTGCATCTTCGTCAAGACAAAAGCAAAGTTCATTGAGCTGTTGGGCTTGATCCCAACCGCGATCTTCTGAATATAGCTGGAAATTACGTATAAAAGTGTGCCAACACCCTCTTCCATCGAAGGTCACGGACTTGGGCAACGAGGACACTCGCGCACCAGGAGTATACCCATGAGAATAAGATCTCAGAGCATCGCAACCTCGATCAAAGGGCGGAAGCCTTGAATCCAAAGCAGATGAATGCCGAGATGATTTCAGTTCTTCTGACAATGATTTCGTTTCAACAGCCATACAGTGCATCATCATTGCCATATAACTATCATCAGCTTTGGAATGATCATTAGAAGTATGAGAAGATTGTGGATAAGAATCATGTTTATTTGTATTCTGAACCCTGCTGTTTGATCTGGGTTCACATTGAGTATAAGGTGAATGCAGATGCCAATTATCAGCCTGAGGCTGTCTACCAGTATTGGGTTCAGCATATCTATATTGGCATTTATCAGCACATTCATATACAAGATCTGTTAAATCAAGATCAGATAAATAATGTATCCTTGAACAATCAAACTTCTCATAAACAAATTCCTCTACAAAATTTCTTGGATAACCAAGCTTGTACAGATTATCTGCCAGTGAATACTCGTATAAGTATCCCCTGCTAGTATTCCGACTGTCTATAATGTCTTCAACTAATCTTTGTTTTACTCTGGCAATGTCACTTTGCATCATTATGAATTCCAAATAAATTCAGGAAAAGTATTATTGATGATCACCCTGGTGATTCAAAGGCATATTCTTAAACATATTTTAAATAATACTTTCATAAATTCAAGTTCAATGATCTACAGTGTAAGTTATCCGAATATGGCTTGCAGATCAGTGAAAGAACTTAACTAAGTTTATAATCAATCTTGTGTCACTAAATACACTTAATGCCAAGGAAAGAGTGAAGTATGGTAATACTTGTACTGCAAGAACAATAATAATATAAGTATGTACACACTCCTGCAGCAATGGATGTATTCAGTGAAAGTAGATTCACAAGTTACAGTGCAGCTTCGAATTCAAGTTTCAGAAACTACACTTGTAGAATAGAATATGTCAGAACCTGTACTACCCTGAGTAATCGCAGAAGTGTCAATAAATTTTACTTAATCTACGACTATTAACAGAACCTAACAAGAATTCAACTTATTGAAACCTCAACAATCACAGGAGTAGCATTCAATGACAATTGTCTATTTCTGATGAATGCAATATATAAATGTCAAACACACATTTATCCTACATCCGATTTTCTTTATTTTTCTTTTGTCTTTTTTTTTTTTTAGAATGTGGATAAGTTACCAAATCCAAAAAAAATGAAAGTGAATGGCAACAAGCCTAAAAATGGCTCTACTATTTAGAGATCAACTTGCGTAAAATAACAGCAGTGAATTTTGTATTTCACTGATGAATTCTTGAGCCCGAATAGAAATTTGGAAATCTTCAGCGCAAGAATGATGCTCCAAAAGTACAACAGAGCAAACCGTATGAACAAAAGTTTTTTTTTTTTTCAAAGAAAATTGATATCAAACATTGATTCTGATATCAAAGATCGATAGTATCTGTACCTTTCACTTAAAATCAGAGTAAAGAGTTGGTTTAATTAAATTAAGTATCTTAAAGAGCTTATTAAAATTTAATTCAGTACTTCTTGTACCTTCAGTTGAGATCTAATTAAATTTACAAGAATTATTCCAAAGAAAAATTCCTGATCCAACAATGCTTGTTAAAATTAATCAACTAAGAAAACCTGAATTTCAAACACAGAAAGACAATCCAGGATAACCTCCAAGAAAAATTTCCTACAATTTAAGAACTAAGGGCCCGAAATTAAATTCCAAGTCCTCGTTCAAACAAGTGTACACCAAGTCAAAAGGCAAAGCAAAACAATTGCACTTGTTGGCTCCAGGTATACACTGTCAGGAAATTACAAACACCTGAGAGATTAACAAGATTATCTAAGGAAAAATCCCTAAACTATTTATATGAAGATACTAGATTTATTTGGGATCAATTAAATTCTCACGATGGATTTTACTGATATATGAGCTTAAAAAATCAGAAAAGACAGAAGTGTCAAAAAATCTGAAATATATTTTAGGCAAGAAAACCAATTCACAGCTCTAACGCAGCTGATAAGCTAAACTTCAAGAAGTTAAATGAATTTAAATAAATTCTTTTAATTTCCAGTAAGAGTCAAATTGATCTCAAAGACAAAAATGCAAAGTGCTACTGCACAGACACTCAACGCAGGTACGGTACCGGTATACGGCTACGTAAAGGTCGTTGGTTGGTGACTACTCGACACCAGACAAAGTTGGGGTGATAAATTTAATTAATTAAATCTAAGATCTATGAACAAGAAACATCAATATGGGAACAAGGAATTTAGCTCCGTTCGCGTAAATATTGTGTCAAGAGACAATTGGCGGCTAAATCCAGCAAATTGTCAGTAAAAACTGACGAAAAGTAAACTCGTTCAAAATTTGCCTTCACGAAGACGATAGCCGGCTCGTGAACGTTATCCCTGCCTGGAGTTACGGGCCAGACAGAGAGGTGCGTTGCGCTGGGGTTGGTTGAAAACCGCGCGACGTTAAACCTAAGAAAAGATTAACTAATAAAGAATGTTCTAAATCAACCTCTACGAGTTCCTACTTAGGCCTAATCGGCATTATCGTGATATTGGGAACCACCGTTCACTTCATACAGCAGCGCTTTATTCAGTCACACGCACGGTTCCCTATTTCCACCTCCATTCACTTTGTACACAAGTGCGCGTACACAAATCTACGAGTGGTTCCCAAAACCACGATTTGGCCAACTAATCTTCAAAATAAATCAACAGTCAATCACTACAATAGTATGAAATCAGAGTTCAGCAAATTCTAACTCTGATCGACTGTGACTGTGTTCACGACTCTATCTCGATCAAGTGAACAATGTAGCAGTCACGTGATTTGCTCGGCAGTGATGACGACTCGAGCCAAGCGCAAGCGAGGCGATCGAGGGTAGATTTTTTGGTCAAAAACAATCTCGAAAGATATTTCAATGATATTTGTTAATTAAGACAAATCTTTATTATAATCTAACTTTTGACCTGCTGATTTCTTGATCTCCAAGCAATATGGAAATCAAAATCAGCACATAGATCTATAAATAGTGTTGATTCGATTTTAGTTCGAATCAAAACGACACATAAACATGTAACATGAATAACATAGAGAACAATATATCTAAGTTATCAAGAAATTAATAGCCTACCGGTTTCTCTGCAAAACTACACAATTTCAAAAATTATGGAGCCTACACACAACCAGCCCAAACTACTAATTATTCGATATGGAAGATAAAATTATTCAGACTTCTCTTTCCCAGTCCCAACGGGTCTGACACTGGTATTGACAGAAGTCTATTCACATAGAAATATTTCAGACTTCTCTTTTTCCAGTCCCAACGGGTCTGACACTGGAATTATTTATAGAAGTCTATTCAAACAAATAATTCAGACGTCTATTATTTCCAGTCCCAACGGGTCTGACACTGGAATTATTTATAGAAGTCTATATATTCACACACAATTCTACCGAGTGGGTGAACAATTAGCAACAATGAATGACAATTGTAATTAGTACAAGAAACAATCACAATATCGGATGTGATGAATGAAATGCTTTAAAGAAAATTCACAAGATGTGTATTAATTAAAACAATAATCAAGAGTATATATTTCAAGTTACAGGTAAGATCCGAAGCTCAGAGAACCCACCTATTTTTCTAGTAACAGGTAAGCTCTGAAGTTCAGAAAAACCCACCTATAACCACCGACACAAATGTAATTTCGAGTTGGGTAAAAGTTTGAAGTAAATTCAGATTATTACTAAACTCAGCAACCAGGAGTATTAAAACTTCTAACACTCTTTCCGCCACTCAATGTGCACAGAACTGGTTGTAAAAAACACTTGCTGAATGTCGATAGAAAATATATACTGGAAAATGTATAAAAATATATGAACAGCAACTCTACGCCCTCAAAATATTGGTATACACTGCCCGATATGCAAGACTATGAAATTCTAGGAAACGTACATCTGGATTAATTACCGCGGATCGAGGGAAAATTTTATGTTCAAATTAACTTCCAATCCAGTAAATCCACCAAATACTCACACCCGACTTTTTTCTTTTTGAAAGTGGTGTAGTGTGAAAGTTCCGAATTCGGAAGAAACGTTAAAGACAATGGCGGACTAAAGATATTCAACCCAGAGGCAGACTTCAAAGAATTCACAAACAAAAGCAACGAGATAGTAAGCTACGCAAAAATATGCAAGGAACGAAATTCTTGACCGCGAGCCAAACAATAGAAGAGACTCGCGAAGAATGCGATCAGAAATGCAAGTATAACCAAACAATGAATTGAAGGGCGTGTGCACCTTCGGTGTACTGTGCACAGAGCATACCACGTGCGTTGCAATAAAAATGCAACGTAGTGGATATGAAATAACTTCCTAAATATGGCAAATATATATCAAAATCCACTTGTAACAAACAAGAAATGATAAAACTAAAACTAAATGTGTGCGAGATGCATGAATATCCACGCAACCTCGGCACGAAAATTAAGACTCGTTAGAGAGTGGAAAACTTCTCACTCACTCCCCGGTTCGTTATGAACTTCAAAATCCCTCACAAATCAATGTCGTGAGCAGATATGAAATACGAACGTGCATGAACTGATAAAAATAAAATTGACAGGCGCACAGACGACCCGAAATCTCGCAATCGCCAATGAAGTAAAACTGATAGAATGAGTTACTGCGATGGCACGAGACAGACAGTACAATTACGTATGTACGGAACGAACGAGTGGTTAATGACTGGTACAACACTGACGAGGATTGTTACTCACTAATCACGAATGGGTTACTTCGACGGTACAAGACAGTGACAACAATCAATACTCACCTGACACTTGCACTGACGATGCCACACGGTAGATAACAGACAACAGATATTGCAGACTTCTATACACTAACTAACAGACCACGGCGCCGAGTGGGGAGCTTCTTCTGGGATGCAGGTCCTCACTCGATGGCGTCTCGGGGTCTTCACCCTGACACTTGCACTGACGATGCCACACGGTAGATAACAGACAACAGGTTCAATTCTCAGACTTCTAATATTAACAGATTGACCACGGCGCCGAGTGGGGAGCTTCTGGGATGTCCTCACTCATTGGCGTCTCGGGGTCTTCTCTCTACTATGTCTCCACGGTGTCTACTATCTTTTGTGTCTTTGGTGTGTAGGCTGGATCTCTTCTCAGCACCAGCTTGTGTACGTGCTGTGCAACGCACACACGTACGTAGCAGGCGTAGGAGCATATAACGGCTCCTCCAATGAGGAGTGCTCCTCGCCTACACACAGCACACACATGGACTTAATACATACATTGTACCAAAGACCTTATAATATATTACTAGACCGAAAGCTGCGCGCGCGTTCAGCACAAAACAAATGAGATTAGACTCCGCCTACCGCGATCATTTGAAGACAAAAATAAGCCCCCATTGACATTCATGAGCGTAAATATATTCATATTCCGGCCTTGTCATTGGCTAAGAGCGTCATTAATACGCGATTTCCCCGATTCTTTGTCATCGATACTAGTGGTATCGTGTTACAGAAGTAATTATTCATTTGACCTCATTACGTCATCTAATTTATTCATTCTGAAACTTTTCTTTCCACACAAAAATGGACCTACGAACACTCCGGTGAGTACGTATAAATTGATATAACCACATGAATTCAGTGGACTATTTACAAATTTCACACTGTATTTTGTGATCTTAGGTTATTTCTCTACCAAATTAGAGAGTTTACTATCATTCTTCTGTTAAAGGAAAGCAGAATTTGGTCTTTGAAATTGAAGTTAGATTGTCATCGTCGCCCAGTGCAGCCTGTATGTTGCTTGCAGTGTTGCGGTTATGCCGCTGTGTTAACCACATGTATTTTGTACGGGCTCCTAGCCGATTGGGCATCGAGAGAATTTCGGGCCGGTTTGGTTCACCTCCAATTAACAAGGACCAACCCACGATTGATTAAAGCAAGAAGAATGAAGCTTCTTTTTGTACACTGTAACGTTAGATCTAGAGGGAGATCTGCATCTATCTTCAGTAGATCGAAACCCAGTCAGGAATAAACTGTGAAGTGGAGTGTGGATGAAGATATATTGCCTGTCATTGTGTCAATCCTCACTTTCAGTTTCAGATATCAAATTTATTTTGCATAACTTCAGGCTTCTTCATTTAGCCCCCACCCATTTTAACTTATTGTTATTTATAAATAGGGTCTATAGTTAGACTCCTAGACCAAAAGCTTCAGTCTCTCTGTTTTGGTTGTTCCGCTGAACTGTGTTGGCTCACTCACGAATAGTAAAAAAAAATGTCAGAAATTGTTGAATAAATCCCCAGAAACGACGGTTATTCCTGTAGGACCTATACGAAATAATATGCTGCTCTGCATGCATGTTTGTCTTATTATCAATAGGCTAGATCTAGGACCTAGATCTAGATAGGCCTAACGTTAGAACTAATTTCTAACTTGGTTAACAGAGGATCTAGGCCTAGTGTTACTGTTGCTTCTTATTAGGCCTAGGCCTAATATTATTTTAGACTTGGATCTAGGCCTACAGTACTTCACTTTTATTCATCGATGCTTTCTAATTCTAGGCCAACCTAATTTAAATCGAGTCATCTAAATTATACTTTCCCAACCCGCGACACTTAGCCCAGGCCCAGGGCTTATGATCTAGGTCTGTAATTTAGGCCTAGATCTAGGTCTGGGCCTAAACGACTCCATTTACATGTACGAGTATGCCTGTCAGTGTCAGTGGACCAAAGACTAGATCTAATCTTGGTCAATAATGGCAATGAAGTTTAAACTTTTAGCCAGGAATAAAAGACATCAAATCCATATAGGCCTAGATCTCAGTTTAGAACCAAAGCTTTACTTTCTAGGTCTAGATAGATCGAGAGTCCATCGTTACTATCTAGATCTAGACCTACGAGTAATTTAGATACGCGAATGCTGTTGCACAGCTCTGAGACTTGGACTAGATCTATACGTTCTTACAAATGGATCTAGACCTAGTGCATGAGATGAAATTATGTTAAAGTCAAATGAAATAAGATTCGGAAATAAAAAGATGCAGATGTTTCTTTTTGGGGGGAGGGCAGACATTTGAAAAAATTTTGAGAAACCTAAAATTCAGAAAGCGAGGGCCAGAAGTAACCAATATTACCTATGGCCGTTTTGTGCATTTTCTAAAATAAAATTGAAGGATGTCATGCAATTCTTTTTTTGATGAAGGTTTTCACATTTCATCTCTTACCCAAATCCCTCCCCTATACATACGGCCATGAAAAATATCACTTCTTATTATTGTACTCTCTTTTCTTTCACAAACAGGTTGAGTTTGAAGAAAAAGAAAAACAGGTCGAGTTTGAAGAAAAAGAAAAACAGGTTGAGTTTGAAGGACAAGAAAAACAGTATAGAGGTCTACCTATATGGTTCAAGATGATGATCATAAGTGCATGCATCATTTTGCAGATTCTCATCCAGGTATAAAAGTTAAACTAACCCATTCAAAATTACAGATACATTACATGCATTGAATGTTAACCATGTTTACATTAAATAAAAATAACCTGAGCCACAAAGAGGTAGGATCTGTACGGAACATACACTTCTTAAATATACAGGCTCTCGAGTCTAAAATAGAACCAATGTCAAAAGTTATGTACTTTGGGCAAATTTATAAAATTAGGACATGTCCTTGATCTACTAGTAATTAAATTGCCTTTTTATTTCCTATTTGTTTATAAACAAAGCAATATTTATTTTTCATGAGTTATATTTTATAAAATTCATTTTATTCATTCTTTAGTGTGATATTCATATTTCATATTTGTAGATTTACGATTTTTTTTGGTTTTACATTTTGTCTAATAGGATGATGCAATTTGACAATTTCCATGGAGGTGATTGATGATGATAAATAATTGGTGAAGTAGGCCTAATAGAACAGTGCCTGGACCACAGAGAGAAATACAAACTACAGCAGTTATATGAGTGAGTGAGTTAGTTAGTGATTATTTTTGATAATGGAGGTTGTTCACATTTTTTTGGCAACAAATAGACCTGCCTTTGAAAAACCCATTTCAATTTTGTTTCTAGATTATAGTTAGTGTCGTTTTTAATTACAGATCAAAATATTCTGTGCAACAAAACACATCAACTTTAATTCTGACTATTCATATAATTTACATATGTTAATTTATATATTCATATTTACAAGAAATCTCTGTCATTTTTTTCGAAGAGTACATGTAGTTAGAATGGAGAGTGGTATGTAAACTGCAGAGAACATGTTTAAGTGATATGCTTTATAGAAGTACAACTTTATAATTAGAAGAAAGATTTCCTATGGTATGTGTTGAAACATATATACCTATGCATAGTCTCACTTTTCTTAAAACATTTGTTTTATAAATCATGACAATTTAATTGATTTTCTTTCTCTATTTTTTTCAATCTGCAGGACTGGTGTAACAGATGTTTTCATTCAAGAAATCCAACTATTCAACATTGAAGACTTAGGAACCACGTGATGAAGATGGAAAAGGTTTTTTTTTTCAAAGTCCAATTAAAAAAAAAAAAATTATTATCACAACCCAAATTAATGACGTATGAAATTTCTTATTGATTTTCATTAAAATTGGTTGCAAAAAGAGAAGCTATAAACATACAAATAGGAGCAGCGGATTGAAGTTGCTTGAAAGTGGGGGGGGGCACAGGGAAAATGCTGTTTTATGTGAAATTTTTAAAAAGTTGCGAGCAAGCAAAATTTTGACATTTTAAAAACAAATATCCAATTTTGTGATAGATTTCGACAAAAAATTCAAAATGATATATTTCACCCTTTGCTTTCCTTTTTCTTTTTTTCCCCTTGGTCGTGATTTTTTTTTTGGGGGGGGGGCAAGAGCATTGGCGGCGGAAGGCAAAAAATTTAGGGGGGTCCACCTGAATTTATCCACCTAAATCTTAGAAGGGACCACAAAAATTTCCAGCAAAAAAAAGGTTGTCAACCACAATTTTAGGGGGGGCACAACAATTTTAAGGGGGGGGGGTCTACCTGAATTTAGGGGGGATGCAGGAAACGAGCAAAAAAAAAAGATTCTCAACAAAAAATTTAGGAGGGGGGACTGTCCCCCACCTCAAATTTAGGGGGGACAGGTCCCCCTATCCCACCGCCTATGGGCAAGAGTCCTTCAAGCCCCCCCCCCCTCCATCTGTACGAACCTGCTTATATACCCCACTCACATGAATTATTAAACTTAATGCACACAGGATTTCCTTCAGAAGTATATTATAGAAATGAAAATATTGTTTTCTTGTTTCAAAGGGCACTCGTCATGGTGACCATAAAACAGATCCTTCTCAAGTGAAAGGGGCACAGAACAAATTCTTTAGAAGCGCTCTTCTTGGGTAAAAAGGGGCAGTGATTCAAGAAAGGGCACTTTCAAGAAGGCGAGGGGGTACTTTGTATTACATGAAACGGGCTCTCAGATGGAAGGGCACAGAACACGTGGGGGGCATTTTTGGGTGAAAAATTGCATATAAGGAAGAGCACCAATTGGTATTACCTAAAACAGGTTCTCACCAGGTGAAAGGGACACAGTACACGTTCGTGAGGGGGCATTTTCTTGCATAAAAAGGCACTTTTCAGTGCTTCAAAAAGTAGGGGGAATTGTGCCCCCCCCCCAGAATACAAAAACATATTTATTTTGGTTCAAACTATTAACATACGCTTAAGAAAAAGGTAAAGCTTAATCCTCTGATAATGTGATTTTTTTTTCTGGATAATTAATAAAATTCACCACTAACCAGAAAATTCCTTCATGTCTTTCATTTGTGTTCATATAGTATTTGTACCGAGCTAAAATGAAAGGGATTTGGAATTGGCAAAATTCAAAGTGAGACGGAGATCGAGAGAGGGAAAGAGTGATGAGAAGTGGGTTGAAAAGAGATGAGAAAGAAATGGAGGGGCACATAATTATGAAGAGATAATTTAGAGGGGGTGGTGAGAGAGCTGGTGTTGGAAGTAGGAACAAAAGGGGTGGAAGAGAAATAAGACGAGATTTTTGGAAACCAGGAGACAGATAACAAGTGGGAAAATAAGGAAATATATGAAAAGTTAAGTTGCAAAAGGGGCTAGGGCCACTCCAAGAAAATCATTTTTTTTTATTCTCCCATATTGCAATATTCTTATGCGAAAATGAATTTTCATGATACCCTACCATTAGAAATTCAAAATTGGGTATAAAAGAAATCTACTTATCTTCATATTTTTTTAAGATATTATTTTCCAGAAAAATTATGAATGGACCTAACCCCTTTTGAAAAAAAGTGAATTTTCTTTTTTTAGTTCACTTTTTTAATGGGAATTTCAACTTTTCTATGGTATCATCTTATAGAGCTACTAAAAATCAATTAAGACATAAAAATCAAATTTGATTAAAAATGGACCTAACCCCTTTTAAAAGTGAGCTCTTCATATGTAGGAGAAGGGCGGCACAAAAGAACATGAGTGGGAAAATGATTAAATGGAAAAAAAAAACAGAGTAAGAAATGCTGGAGAATAAAGGGGACAGGAAACATATTGAGCATGATAAACTGGGGCCCGTTTCATCATGAGTTACAAGTATGGTAACTACGAATACCAATCATAATCAAGGTTCCCACGGTTATCACAATAATAGCGATGTTTAAATAGCTCAGTGTAATTCATTATGAAACGGACGCCAGAAGAAAGCAGGCACGGGGATCATGAAGATTTTTTTTTTTACTTCTCCAAATTAAATTTGTAACAAGAAATGACTCTTTTAGTGGTGAAAGTTATTTTTTTCAGTATTCATACTCAACCAGTGAAAATGAATACCATCATTGTGATTTGCCCCACCCCACCTCCACCTTTTTACCTAATCGCGACTTGATCTACTCTTTTCATCTTCCCTTTTAGAATTAGCATAGGCCTATAAGACGCAATACAAACATTGTTTTGTTTTTAAGTGATATCGCTTGTGATATCGATACTTTATAAAGCGCAACGTATCGTCTCAGATTTGCGCTTGCTTGATTCGCTGAATCCTTCGCGTCACGAGCGCGTAACAAAATGAATACATTAATAAATTTGCCAAGTTGACCTTTGTCATTGCGCTGGTGTGCGTATTGTCTAATACACGTACAAAACCACAGTTGACGAGGGAGCATCGTACGAAATTAATATTAATGGGGGCTTATTTTAGCTTCTAATGGATTAAACAAAATGGCGGTAGCTTCGGGGGCCTGCATTGTACATAGCAGGCGTAGGAGCATATAAAGGCTTCTCCAATCAGGAGTGCTCCTCGCCTACACACTGCACACACAGACTTAATACATACATGAGCATAGATCAATACATAGACTTATACATATTAATACATATAGGGTACTGCATGTACATGGCCCAATTACTACAGAGCTTAGAACATGTTGGAGGGATCAACATCGAAATCTTAACCTGAGGTTAAGTTTTTGAAATGTCATCATAACTTAGAAAATATATGGACCTAGCTCATGAAACTTGGACATAAGGTTAATCAAGTATCACTGAACATCCTGCATGAGTTTCACGTCACATGACCAAGGTCAAAGGTCATTTAGGGTCAATGAACTTTGGCCGAATTGGGGATATCTGTTGAATTCCCATCATAACTTTGAAAGTTTATGGATCTGATTAATGAAACTTGGACATAATAGTAATCAAGCATCACTGAACATTTTGTGCAAGTTTCAGGTCTCATGATTAAGGTCAAAGGTCATTTAGGGTCAATGAACTTTGGCCGAATCGGGGGTATCTGTTGAATTACCATCATAACTTTGAAAGTTTATTGGTCTAGTATGTAGTATTTTCCAAATTTCATCCCACTTCATTTCTCAACTTTGCCTTCTATTACTCATCACCTTTGAGAGGACATTACCCTTCGATACCAGTTACTTCCACTCCCTGTTTAATAAACATGTCAACAAGCGGTCAAGAATGACCCTCAGCAGAGCACATTCATCTGTGACTCACCATAAATTCTCCGAATTGGTACCTCTCTCTCCCCTCTCTCTTTGTTCATTGTTTTTGCATCCTGCATCTCATTTGGAATGCAAATGGCTCGGTGTAAAAATGGCAGAGGTAAAAATGGCAGAGGTAAAAATGGCAGAGGTAAAAATGGCAAAGGTAAAAATGGCAGAGGTAAAAATGGCAAAGGTAAAAATGGCAGAGGTAAAAATGGCAGAGGTAAAAATGGCAGAGGAATAAATAGCAGCTGTAATAATGGCAGAGGTAAAATTGGCTGAGGTTAAAAATGATAACACTTGAGGTTATATTTCTTTTTTTTTCCTGGACTTACATGCACGACATTCACATGTCATATCGCTCTTCTAATATTCAAATTTGAAGAACACTAGTTCCCAAATATCGTACTGAATTCATTACTGGGGAAATTCACTCTGACATAAAGTTTATTAAAATGATATTGGTGAGGGTTTAGGGAATCCATCAAAAAGCTACTGAAATTTTACATGTTGATGGGGACGTCATTTGCGAGCAGTTTTCCCTATATATGGTGTGATAAGAAAATATAATGAAATTTCATTAAAAAAATGAAAATGGTTTTAACTGTACCTCAAGTATATTAACTTAGCAACCATGAACCACTGAAAAGTAGACATTTTGGTGCATAAAATACTGGGTAGTTACTAATACGACGTCACAGATCAAAAACTCAAACTTCTGATAACTTTCTTAATCATTGATGAATTTTTCCCAAAACCACCAATATATTTTTTCAGCTATTTATACAGTAAACCTTTCGTCAGGTTGAAATAATGGTACCTGTAATAAGAAACAATCCCTGATTTGCTACACATTTCAAAATTCATGCGGTATCCGTCACCATATATAGAAACTAGTTAGAGAACATGATATCCACTTGGACTAGGTGCAATGAGATATTATTACTTCTGCCATTTTTACTTCTGCCATTTTGACCTCTGCCATTTTTACCTCTGCAATTTTTACCTCTGCCATTTTTACCTTTGCCATTTTTACCTCTGCCATTTTTACCTCTGCCATTTTTACCTCTGCCATTTTTACCTCTGCCATTATTACCTTTGCCATTTTTACCTTTTCCATTATTACCTCTGCCATTTTTACCCGGAACCATGCAAACTACCACTTCCTTTTCAGACTTCTCAAAGTTTTCTCATCCAGTAAACACGCGTTTTTGAGAAAGTAATCAAATCACTATATACTTGTGTGGATCTCCTTCATTTCACTTGGAGAAAATTCAAGCATTTCATCTTCCATCGCACCATTTTCAAATTTGTGTACTACCCTTATTTCTCCGTCATTTACACAAAGAGAAATCCAAATACGCTTGTGCTAGCCAAGTTATTTTTGTGATATAATCTTGTGGTGATTTTGTGTCATTGGGACCGTGCAATATTTGGAGCAATTCGTTATATTGGATTGTCTGTCGGACCTCAACACGCCTAAAGTCGGTAAGTGGAGAATTTATTATACACATTGCATCCTATAAACCAGCCCCCGCTTCAAGTACATTAGACTTGGACATTAGAGTAATCAAGTATCTCTGATCATCCTGTGCGCGTTTCAGGTCACATGACCAAGGTCAAAGGTCAATTAAATTTGGCCGAATTGGGTGTATCTGTTGAATTACCATCATAACTTTGAAAGTTTATGGATCTGATTCATGAAACTTGTACATAAGAGTAATCAAGTATCACTGAACATTCTGTGCGAGTTTCAGGTCACATGATCAAGGTCAAAGGTCATGTAAGGTCAATGAACTTTGGCCATGTTGGGTTTCTTTGTTGAATAACCATCATATCTCTGTAAGTTTATTGGTCTAGTTCATAAAAAGTGGACATAAGAACATCTTGTGCGAGTTAGAGTAGAATTCAAAGTCAGCACTGCTGCTATATTGAACCACGTGATGCAGGTGAGACGGCCAGAGGCACTCCACTTGTTTCACTTTAGAATACCCCCTTTGGCCCTGAGGGGGACATAGATCTACATACATGATCTAGATCATATAGATGGCAATTACGGTGTTCAGAATCTTGTTATGAATCCTGACATTTTTTTTGACTAGTGCATTCAATTGATGTCGGCACTTGACAGATGAATGTACTTTCATAGATTTCTTGTGTTGAGAACTCTTTAAAAACTGAGACAGCCCCTGTAGACTGGGACGATCCCAATTTTCTGATCAGATCCTACTGGTCTCAGCTAATAGTACTTCTCACTACTGAACTTTCTGAAGTTACCAGTAGGCAAGGGCTGTAGACTGTGAATCACCAGCGTGCTGCTTTCATGTGGGTCAGAGTGCTGCTCTGAAACTTTCTACAGATAGTTTGTTCTTTAGAGTAGGATCCAATAAATTCCAAGCTCTGGTTGTTTTTACAATTTTTTTCTTCTAATTTTCTAATAACATACATGTAGGCAATAGTGTGTTGAATAAGTTGCTGGTTTACTACATGATGTATGAAGAAATTTTTAGTTAAAAGTTCATTAGTGAAAGAAAGCCAAACTCAGACTGGTTTGCAGTAGTTCAGGTATTTTATTCTACGAAAAACAACCTCGCGCCCACTACTCTCAATATCTCTGGTACCTCTGGTAATTAGGCCTACAGTGTAGAAGCAAAAATCCTCTATAGCGATGTTGAGTTGTACTTTGACTCAAACTGACACGGGGGAAGACAACCTTCTTCTTCAAAAGCTCAATCTCTTCTGCCCTCTTCCCGCCAAATTTGTGCTCTAGCTGGCTTGAAAAGAAAGCCTCCTATACCTATTGGGGGGACATTATTGTACCCCCAACTGACTCTTGATTGGTCAAGAGATCAACCCAGCCAAGTATATCCATGGATGCTTCAATGCATACCTGAATACACTTTGAACAATAGCCATTGTTCACCAAACTACAGCAAATTTAAATAGCCTGATGCAACCCAATAGGGGTAGCCAATTTCACATTAAAACATTAGTTTTAATGACGAATCCAGATCAAAACACTTGAATTGTTTTTAAATCTTTTTCATATCAACAATGTTTGTAAAACTGTTGCAAGAAATATCGGTGTCATCAAGAAACTTAAAAAGGTTCTTCCAGCACAGGCGCTATCCATGTTGTATTGTGCATTAATTTTACCGTATCTTAATTATCAGGTTCTTGCATGGGGAAATGCCTCTCAAACAAGACTCAACAAAGTATTTCTACTTCAGAAAAAAGTACTAAGGATAATATGTAATGTGCCCTTTAGATATCTGGATTGTTTCGTCAGAAACGTATCCTCAATTATTGATTGACCGTTTACAGTTATTCCAATTCATTTATCAGCTAGATAGAAATAGTGTACCTAATGTACTACAAAATAAATTTATGAGAAATAATACCTTGCATTCATATTTACCAGACGGTCAAATGACTTAGTAATTTTGAGCAAAACTATATTTTTCACAAGACCCAAATTCTGGAATTCTCTTAACAAAATAATAAAAGAGGCATCTACCTTGAATTACTCATCAAAAAATTCTTCTGAATTCTTAATGATTTAAGGAAATATCTACAGTAGTGTTGATTATCTTTAAGTTAGTATGTAATTTGTGTTAGCAAAAATGTGTCTGTAGGTGTACTGCTCAGTCTTGTGTAATACACATATATTGACAGCACTATTATTTCAATACACTCTCCTCTTATTTCTTCCAGAATTTGTGTGGGTAGACCTATTGAATGAGAATGGAAATGGAAAAGAAAGATAGAAGGTAAGGATGAGTTGAGGTAAAAAGAACGCAGAGAGCTAGAGCGTAAGAAGAAGGCACATCACCATATTCTTACACTATAATGTAATATTATAATAATACCCATTAATTCCAAACTGCATGGATCCAGATTTAACTTACCAGATCGACCGTGGCGTGGTCAGGGACCAACCAAACTCTGGACCTACTTTCAAATCAAAACCCAAAAAAAGATTCGAAGAGAAAGAAAAAAAAACTCCTAATGAATCCCAAACTTGGAACAATTTTACCAGAGACAACGTCATGGAACCATATGAACATCAAGGTCTACATGTGGGACTAGCATTGTAAATGCTATATTCTGGGAAAGGAAAGTACAGTTTTATTGTCATAGTCTTAGAGAATACATATTTCTCTTATGTGAAGCATCATGGCCCAGTGGATTAGTCTCCAGACTTTGAAACAGAGGGTCGTGGGTTCAAATCCCAGCCATGGCGTAATTTCCTGCACTCGACCCAGGTGAGGTAAATGGATACATGTAGGAATTAATTCCTCAGAAAGCTGTGTGCACCTGAATAGGTAGCCTAGCTTAGCCGGGTAATAATAATAGCAGTGCCCACTGGGAGAACAGTTTTCGGAACTGAAGTGACTATCATCAGAGCTACCAAGTCTCACGCATTATGCGTGAGACTCATGCATTTTGGACTCTTGTTCATCTCCTCAAATCTCTGTCTCACGCAACTATCACAGCCTATCTCCATATACATTGTACACAATGTCTGTGATCTCACTCAGATTCACAGAAAATCTCACGCATAGCTGGTCTTTGAACTTGGCATCTCTGTATCATGGGTAAATATACCGTTATTATCATCATCATATTATTTTTATGTTGTAGTGAATGCCAGTATTTGTTTTCATTGTTGACTATATTTACATGACCATTCTGATGACAAACTTGGGGCATGGATTTAATGGGCTGTTTTTTTTTGTCTCATCGACTAGAGGTGAAGGCGAGACTATAAAGGGATACGAATTGCGTCTGCATGTTGTCTGTCTGTCATTCGTCTCTTGCAACATATTTTTTTTTCAGTTCTGTCACCGAAGAAGAATTTTTGAGATTGGCCCAGCTCATCCCACCGAGGTACTATTCAGATTTAGGGATACATTTGGGAATCTCATCTGCTGAACTTGATCATATCATTGTCCAACATTCATCGAATTACAAGGATGCATTGATGACAATGTTCACACGGTGGAGAGATGAACAACATCCAGATGAAGATATCAGAGCTCTTCTTGCAGAAGGATTAGAAAAGAGTGACTTAGGGGGATTGTCCAAAGAACTTCTAGCTGGGAATCTAATCCAGAAAACAACAGGTAAGATAATGATAATATCTAATAGACAACATGAATATACATTGGTTAATTACATTTGTTCATGTCTTTAGTTTTAAAAATGAAAACTATTTTAATTATCAGGGATCAGTATGATAATTGGTTTGCTTGCAAAATGTGCATAAAATGCCTTTATGAATGAAGGACATTCAAAAGGATTTCCAATACTAGTCATTTTCAAACGTGAGTGACCCAACAATCATACAGGGCTAAGGTTCATATCTTTAAACTTAAAGGTTATGAATCAATTATGAATACTATATTATATACAATGTAGGACTGGCATGGGCCACTCCAAGTTTACTTTGAATTTTACAATTCGTTGAGTAGATATGATGAAAAAAGTGGTGCGTAAGTGACATGACAAATTTTGGACATGGGTTTCTGACCATTATCACTTATGATTGGATTCATGCCCAAGTAGTTGTCCAGGAGTACTGTGAGTACCCATACATGTATGTAAATAGTGTACCTATGTAACACATATATAGTCAAAATCAATCAAACCTCTATGGAAAATGGTACCCTCCTATATACCATGAGTGACACAACATCCAAAACGTGAGTGACATGACAAGTGCAAAAATACAACATTTTTCTCAACAACGAAAGTATTTTTGGCATGATGTTCAAGAGTAAAATACCATCAACCAAAAAACAAGATTAATTTCATAACAACTGTCCTCTTCAAAGTTGATAAATGTCATCCTGAATTCTTGATTTATGGTCATATTTGCCTCTCAACTCATATTCCCTATACCATACTGCATCATTGTCACACTCGGGCTTCCACCACTCTCCTCTTTGAAGGAGGAGGAGGCACTTGAAGGAGGTGTTATGTGATCTTGGTATTGATTGACATCAACTTTCACATTCTTTTTGTGGCTTGATGTAATTCATAACTCTCCCTTTCTGTGTATGACAGTTTAAAGGTTTGTAACTCAACATCCACAATTGATGAAATAATTTTTTCTTGTAAGAAAGGGGTATTCTTCATAGTCACATCATCTGGCATGGTCTGTTTTGGGGGCTTTTTGCTTGTCCAATATTCATCTGGAAAGTGTATTGTAAAATACTGGCCCAGTCCCTTTTTGATATATTGCCATCTTTATGTCTTGTATTTCTTTCTTTGAATGTTAAAGATGTCAGACAAACAACTGCAACAACTTCAAGAGCATCAACTTCAACAGGAGCAGTAGACATGTCAGCATTACCACAGTATGTAAACAAATCAATACTTAGTTTGTTTACAAATTGGGGATGTGACCAGATTGTTTATATCTTTAAAGATCTCTCTGTCTTTAGTCTGCCAGAAAATAATGGATTAAGAAAATATAAACCTATATTGATCATCGGACATCATACTCTTGAATATTAAAATAAAGAAATTAGGGTTTTGTGTATTTTTGATAGAAAAAATCAGTGGTTTTCTCTGGAAAAGGTCATTTACTAAAACAATCAAAGACACACTCTATAAAGTATTGTAGAATATAAGTTTTCAGATGTGCTGTTACTTTGGTTAACAGTTTATGCAGCACCGTAACAAAAATTCTCTTCCACATGTTCTAGTCCAGCCATTCTCAATTACTTTTTTTGAAGCGCCACATTTCTTGTTGAGAATCTGTAATGCTCCACTATCCATTACGCAAACCAGCAATGTACCAGCGGAGGGTTCCAGAGGCTCTTGGTGGGGGTCGAGGGGGCAGAGCCCCCAGAAGTTTTGCAATATGAGGCCTTTTAAATTGCCCAGAGGGGCTCTACTATAATATCAACAGAAGATACAAATGCCAACAAACTACACAATATTAATATTAAAAGAAAAATTACCAGTTAATTTTTCACAACATACCAATGATAGTTCAGATGATTTGCACCAGATCTATTGGCTGAAGCAAGTGGCGTAATGAGTAAAAAATAAATAAAACGAGGGGGCTAGATATGGCAGCTAAAGCAAACTTTTCAATACAAAAATCTATAGCTATGTATCAGTGGAGGGTTCCAGAGGCCCTTGGTGGGGGTCGAGGGGGCAGAGCCCCCAGAAGTTTTGGAATATGAGGCCTTCTAAATTGCCCAGAGGAGCTCTACTTAATATCAACAGAAGAAATACAAATGCCAACAAACTACACAATATTAATATTAAAAAAAAATTACCAGTGACTTTTTCACAACATTTCAATGATACCACTAGTTCAGATGGTTTTGCACCAGATCTATTGGCTGAAGCAAGTTGCGTAATGAGTAAAAAAAAAAAAAAACGAGGGGGCTAGATATGGCAGCTAAAGCAAACTTTTCAATTCAAAAATCTATATTTTGACATTATATTAAGAAAATAGTGTTCCACTCTTTCCCTTTCCTTTTCTCCTTTTTTTCTTGGCCATGAAACACTTGGGGGCCCCCAATCCCCACCCCACCTGTACGCCAGTGACTGAAGTTACGTTCCCCGATTTTGCAAGGGCTGATAATTAGGCGTTACACTGTACTAACGCCCGAAACTGCCCCCTCTCTCTCTACAACTCAAGTGCGGTACCATACACTCAGTTCGTGTTTAGCAAGAGTGCATGCAGGCAATACATCTGAGCATACATGTATTTCACTTTTACAACTTCGGATTTTAATCGGCTCCGGAAACAAAGTAACCAAAACGTATATTCTGGAAATGCAAAATTTCTCGCCGTTGAAAGAGAAATCCTACAAACAGAGTTTTCAAATCACTTGTGTGGCACATAAAATTGATAAAGCATATAACAAATAAAAAGGAGAACACCATCGATCATCCCGGGGGGGCCACTTACATTGACGAGTGCATACCATGCGCGACCAAAAAAACACGTAAAAAGGATGTCTTTTTCACGATAGGGCACGTTACGTACGTAACGTGATAAAGGTGTCAAAAACACAAAAATAATGAAAAAAGGGTATCTATTTCGCTAGGAAAATTACGTGTTTAGGGTCGAATTCACGGGGATAATAAAACAAAATTAAAATGTTTTATAAAGGATGTCCTTTTTGCCCCAACAATTCGTGTTTAGAGTCCGATTTGCGTGAGGTGTAGAAGGTGGGGTCGCACTTAACCAAATAAAAAATAAAGCTGACGACCGAAGGACCCCTAACAATAAAACATTCCTGTACTTGTTTAGGGGTTCATTTCAGGGAATATTTGCCAAGAGTATCGTTTTGTTTCCAATACTTGTTAAGGATAGGGTTTCACACGCCAATACTTGTTAAGGGGTGCATTTTCAGAATATGGAAATTACGTGTTTAGGGTGCTTTTCGAGACCCCATGGTCGCGCATGGTATCCACTCGAGAATGGAAGTGGCCCCCCGGGTCGATCATCCATAATAGGGCTTATCAAATGCTAAATTTGACAAAATTTGAGGAAATCAATTAGCAATTAAGTGTCAAGTAAAGAGTTTTTGTTTTCTTTTTGTATTAAAATGATCACAAAATCTTTCCAGGTTACTGGTAGATCAATTTTCTCTCACCAATTTTTCCTCATTTTTACTTTGTTTTAATACCTGCTCCCAAGCGCCACTCCGCAAGGCTCGGTGCGCCACAAGTGGCGCGCGCGCCACCATTTGAGAATCCCTGTTCTAGTCTTTTAATCCTGCCATGTAGGCCCTCTTCGTTCCCCATTTGTTTTGATAAACGGTGAAGATAGTGATGAACGATGAATGTCATGAATGAAAAATGTTTTTCTGACCTTTGGTCAGGTGCTGTATGCAAACATGTATTGTCAGTAGTTAAACTAATGTGATTATTATAAACATTTTTAGAAGGGATTTTGTTAGACGTTGTATCACTTTAGAGGGGATGAAACGTTTTCTTCCATAAAGTTGATAAATAATAATGAGAAAATTGAGGGATGGGGACTCGTCCCCCTGCCCAAGGTATCAACACCCAGAAGAAGAAAAAACTACATTTCAACTGTTTTTGTATGATTGACTAAAGAGTCTTTGCAAATTCTGCCTGACAGTTTACCTCCAAGTGAAGTAAACTGGACAGTATTTGGAATACCTGTAGGCGATCATTTTCATACTTGGTGCTGAATAATGCTGTACAATAATATAAGCCTCTTGCTAATTTTCGTTCATTTTACAGTACCGTCAGTGAGAAAGAACTTTTGATGTTGTCAATGGAAATTGGACCTACTTACTACAAGAGGATTGGCGTTAACCTGAATATCTCGTTTGTGACTCTTGATAAAATAAAGAAAGACACACAAGATACTACTGATGCATTGATGACAGTATTCACAAGATGGAGGGATAAACAGCTTCCAGACACAAACATCAGGGCTCATCTTGCAGAGGCTTTACAAGAGAGTGGTCTAGTGTCGCTGTCTCAGAAACTGATTCCTATAGATCTATTAGGGACAGGTGAGAATGAAAAACCAAACTTATTTTAAATTCCTGCAAGGAATCACTCCTTCATGTCATTATTTTTCTTGGGAATAATTATAGAAAAGTCTTGTTCAGATAGTTTGTTGTTTGTAGAGCTACTAATATAAAAAGAAGGGTCTTCTTAAATGTGAGCTGTTGTTGATATGACTTTGTATGTAATGGCATCTATGGTGATCATCTTGGTAAAAACCTATTAGATTATAGTGTTCAGCATTTCAAACAGGTTTTTTTGTCTCACCTGCATAGCAGAGTGAGGCTACAGTGCGTATGCCATATCAAAATAAAATTACACATATAAAATAATTTTGAGAGTCAAAAGGGGCCTAAGCTTTCGATCCAAGCAGAATCTTCGTCAGAGGCAAAATGACCTTTAATTGCTAAAGACCTTTAATTTCATTAAATTTATATTTGTTATGTCCTGAAGCTTTTTCCACATTTAAACATTGGTTCAGATATCTTTAAGCAAGTGATGATATAGCTGTAAAAAATTGTTCTGGTTGAGTGAACACCACTTGCTTGGTGAAAAGTTGGTGAAAAATGATCTGCGCAGGACTTGGAAATAGTTACATGTACATGAATAAAAGTAGACAATAATCATGAAGAACACAGGAACTTTAGCAAGGAACAAGGATTTGGAGATATCTTTTGCCTTGTAACTTGTTTTCTTGCCCAAAACATTTCACAGTGCACCATTTCGCCCCCCCCCCCCACACATCGAGGCCATCGTGATGATATCTGCTTTACACGGAGCTCATGAAATGGCGAAAGCATGCTTTTCTTTCTCATAATCATTGTCAAGCTTGGGGAAAATGTGGAGAAACAAGAATTAAATGAAATATGAAATTAAATTTAAATCCACTGAAAATTATAAAAACTTAGTGAAAACATGTTGGAGACGGTCTGAAATAAACTTTTGTTTACATTCAGTTATGTCCTCAGATCCTGCTGGCACAAAAAAAAGGCTTACCTAGGGTGGAATTTCATATTTGGGTGGCAAATGTGTTACAAAATATTTATATGTATCTGCTTTATTTAAATTGGCTAAAAATGAAAAAAAAATGTACAAGAAATGCATGGTCAGTTGGTTTTTGCCTTTTTTCCTTGACCCAGCATGAAAATGAGCTTTTCTGCGCAAACCAATTTCTGCGATGTTCTATATTTTTCAATTCCAAGTGTAAGTAACATATTTTATTGTATTTTTTGTATTTCTTGTAAAATATTGTTGTGTGATATGTGAATTTTGTTAATGTAAAAACCTGTATCTTTTGATATTTTATGAATAATAAAGTACCTCAATTGAGGATAAATAGAAAAAAAAAATATTTTTCAATTCCCAGGACTTTTTCGAAGAGTAAACTTTTTTTGATAAAGACTGTATAGGCTCTGCTTTTCCAACGGCGGTGACAACATCAAATCTTAACTAAAGATTAAGTTTTTTAAATAACAGCATAACTTAGAAAGTATATAGACCTTGTTCATGAACCTTGGACATAAGAGTAATCAGTATTACTGAACATCCTCTGTGAGTTTCAGGTCACATGACCAAGATCAAAGGTCATTTAAGGTCAATGAACTTTGGCCATATTATGGTTACATGTAATTGTTGATTTGCCATGATAACTCTGAAAGTGTGTGGATCTAGTTTGTAATACTTTTACATAAGAATAATCAAGTATCACTGGGGACAAGACTAATTTACCGTTCAGCCAATTAGCGATCGCTATTTCACGCCAGTCTGCCTACGTGCCCTTATATTCTTTTGTTGTGTTCGCTTCCATTTATTTAGGCGTCATACTCTGAAGAGTGCAAAATGAAAATCTTAAGTATAATGGCTCATTTTGGCGCTCTATTTAACTTTATACCAGATTCTGACTGAAGCATAATGATTTGAAAATTCAATATATAAAAATAAATGACTGTTGTCAATAAAAACAAAAATAGTCACTCATTAACAAGAATACATTTTCGCTCGAAGCATGATAATATTTTGTACAGACTATGAAATTATGTTTAAGAGCAACTTCGGGTGTTACATCCACTGACGCAATATTGGGCAATATCATCACCGTGTACCCACACGTCATAAATTCCTCTCAAAAGTAGTTCATATTTGAAAGAAAATAGTCATGAAATGACTCCCCATCACCCTCAAATGTTACATATTTATCAAAAAAAATATGGAGGCCCCCCCATGGACTATTTTGGAATTATCATGGTGCAGAGTTTCTGACACTGTCATTGTGGTTTATTATCCTGTGACCCCTTCGTTCAACATCAGCAACAATCTTTTGGCAATCTCGCCGAAGAGGAATGTCAGTCAAATTTACCTAATTTCTTAGACTAATATTTTGTTTGCTTGATTATTTTTTTGCAATTTGTTCTACCTGAAAACCAGAGTATTCCCCTTATTTGAACTCCAATATATTAAAAACTAGAATAAATATTTCTTTAATAAACAGGATGTACCTAATTAGTGTCACAAATTTGGATCTAATTTGATGATTCCTTGTAGAATGATTTTATTGAGTTTTTATCCTCTTTTTGTCACCTTTCATAATTGTGTGAGAGGAAGTGTGTTTCAATACAATTGTCAACTTTAATCCTCATTTTCTCAAAAGTAATGTTTTGTGATATTGAATGCTCTTCTCTTTGTAATGAGGGATTGGTTCACCCAATTAAAGCTGAGTCTCCTCTCTCAGTAGGAATAAGTACCTGACAATTAATCGACCAGGAATGATCAACAGTAGTAAAGTTACTGTGTTCATGTAAATATACGCTTCTTATAACCCTCCTTAATTCATCCATAGGTGCATCAATGCCAGCATCACAGACCCAACCACTCACTCCTGACCTGGTTGAAAGATGTAGAAAGGAGCTTCAATCCCATTACAGAAGATATTTCTGTAAGATTAGAGCTGATAGTCTTAATCCACGTTCCCTTTTGCCATGTGAAGACATATATACACACCTTGTTTTGGAAGAAAAAGATTATCGCAATAAGAAGCGATCACTCGAATATAAGGACCTCTTCAAACTTGAAATTAATGGAGAGTTTCCAAATCGGATCATCATTCAGGGAGATGCAGGGGCTGGAAAGACGACACTCTGCGCAAAGATTGCATGGGACTGGATAAACGATAGTCCTGATGTTCCTAAGTTTGTATGGGTACTTGTAATCCCTCTTCGTGAAGTCAAGCGATACACAATTGGTCAGATAGTCAAGTCTTATCTCTCAAAGGATAACCCAGCAACAGCCTGTCAGATCACCGAGTACATCCGTTCAAATCCAGAAAAGGTATTCATTGCCTGTGATGGTTTAGATGAGTTTAGTGGCAAGGTTGTACAGCACTCTGAAACCAAACAAGAATTAGCAGGTGCTCAGCCAGAATCTAATGATCAACCAGATTCAAGACCAAAATCAAAGCGACGAAAGTTAATGGGGCATATGTCCTCAGGTACACCAATTGCCCCATTGATGCCAAGAGGCAGCATCTCAGATGCAAGTGAAAGCACTACTGAAGAAGATGATATCTCTCTAGTACATATCCTTCGTTCAGATGAACTTAGCAATTGCCCAGTGATGGTGACCAGTCGTCCATGGAAGGCCAATGAGATAAAGTGGGATCTCAATCTAATGAAACTGTATGCTTTCATTCATGTGGAAGGCTTTAGTAAGAAGAATGTGGAGGTTTACATTCACAAGTACTTTAAAGACAATACAGTCACAGCAGATCAGCTTATTCAAATGATCAAAGAGAATGATATCATATCAGAGTATATGGCACCCTATCCTATCTATATATCTATGCTCTGTCTTATGTGGAGAGGACTTGATGACAAAAAGAAAGAATTGTTTAAAACCATTCGAACATTCTCTCAATTATTTCATGAGATGTTTGAATTCTTAAACGTGCATTATGTCCAAAAAGAGATCCAAGATCTAAGGAGTCCATCATTTAATGACCATCGCTCTAAAATTGAAAAACTCATGGAACCCGTTGCCAAATTGGCATTTGCTGGACTGCAATCGAACAACCTTATTTTCAATGAAGAAGATCTTGAACAGTACTCAGACTCTGTGGAAACAGCATGCAAAGTAGGGGTGTTGTCACAGGAGAATAAGCTCTCATCCATTCATGATAAGAGCAGACCGTTCCTGCAGTCAACATTCTTCTTTCCTCATAAACTATTCCAGGAGTACATGGCTGCAGTCTATCTTGCTTCTCTCTATGATTCAGATCGCAATGAATTTAAGAGGCTGATTGAGGAAGTAGTGATCCCTAGGAAGGAAGAGTTTAGGTATCTCCTGTACTTCACTGTGTCTCAGAACAAAAACATTGCCAAGTATACCACAAAATGTCTGTTACAAGAGTACACCCAAAGCCAAGAAGATGATGAGAAGGAGAAGAAGATGAATTTCTTGGTTGATGTAGCTTTTGAGAGTCAGGATGAAGATACCAACGCCATGCTTCGGAATTCAGTATCATCTCTGTCTATTAGTGTTGAAGACACACACACTATAGCTGGTTATGCATTCACTGAGATATATTCAAAGGCGGTAAGTTGGATACAAAGGAAAAGTACCCTGATATCATGCATGTTTCTATTTTTTCAATACAGTAGCACTCCTTCAGGAGTGTAGCTGAAACTCATCAGAAAAATCTTATTAGTCTTGAAATGGACTTACATAAAAACAAAATTCCTAAACCATTCCAACATCCATCTTTCAGTTTGTTTTACATTTATTGATATCAGTAATACATGAAGATATTGGAATCTTGAATGGGACTGAAATATTGTCCATCTTAGCATGTTATATTATTATTATACTGGGTGAGTTCAATAAAAACTTAACATCTCGAATCCCCAATTTACGGAAAAATACATCACGAACACGTAATTATTAAAAATGGCATTAAAGAGTATGTTCTTCCAAATAATTTGATACCATATCAATGGGGTATGTGTTAATGCTTGGATGATCAGTAGGTATTCTTTGCAGTGATGTAAATTTTTATTTGTGCCAAAGTAAAGCATGACTGCAATGAATGAATCCAGATGTCAATGATGTCATAATCCTACAAGGGTTGCATTAAATTCAAATTCAAATAATTTACATTATAATTGTTCATCTTTTAAACACTGTTTATTATTAGTTCTCAATTTAACTGTATTGACAAGGGATGTACAAATATGTTTACTAACTCATGTAGGATTATGGCATCATAAAAATCTGGATTCATTCATTGCAGTCATGCCTTTTGGTGCAAATCAAAATTTACATCACTGCAAAGAATTATCTTCATGTGAAGACATACCACATAAATGTGCTATCAAATTATTTGTAGGAAGATACTCTTTCCAGCCGTATATAATGATTATGCCTCCATGCACGGCTGTACGCAGGAGGGTGGCAGTTACCCCCCCCCCCCCCACAAATTTTTAAAACTTACATTTTTTACTGAAAATGTTCACAAAATTTACCAAAAGTATGCACAAAATCCTTCAATTTCACTTGACAAAATGTAAAACGCCCCAATGCAAGCTCGGTCGTTTTACTCCCTAGCTTTTGATTGTTTTTGTTTAAAGTTTACACATGCTGGCCCCCCCTAGTGAAAAATCTCTGCATTCGGCCATGTGTTCATGACATATTTTTACCTTAAATTGGAGTTGTCAAGTTTTTTTTCTATTCACATGGTATATTCGTTGAAATATTCTTTGACTAAATAGGTTCATTATTGCGGATTGAAATAATCGCTAGAGGGTATTCATTTGTCTTGCAATCTACTATGGTCAACAAGGAAATTCGTGATCACTCTCGCAAAAAGTGTTCACTGGCTTTCTAGGAAATTCGTGATCACTCTCGCAAAAAGTGTTCACTAGCTTACAAGTTCACGAGCTTTCGAGTGCCGCTGCAATTTTGGTCTCATTTGCATATTGCCAACCCACGGCGTATTTGCATATAATTTGCATAACTCCTGACCAATCACACAACGGATCAGTGCCCACCTATTGTTCTCGCGCTTGTGCTTGGAGATTAGTATAAATAGAATACGATATCGGACAATCCTTGTCACTTGATAAAGAGTTGCAGCGGCACTCGAAAGCTCGTGAACTTGTAAGCTAGTGAACACTTTTTGCGAGAGTGATCACGAATTTCCTAGAAAGCCAGCGAACACTTTTTGCGAGAGTGATCACGAATTTCCTTGTTGACCATAGTAGATTGCGAGACAAATGAATACCCTCTAGCAATTATTCTTTGACTGTTTGAAAACAAGCTTTTCAATACTTAAAGCATTGATACTTTGTAAGCATTATTATGTAAGGGTGGTCCTTTTCAGCCCATTCCAAGTTTGCATACAGGCAGCACTACTACCACTTCTTATATTCTTCACTGCCTAGCATATCAACCCATTTGATCATTCTCCAAGATATAACCAAGTTCATCAAATCATAACATCGCGCATGTTCGGAAGGGCAAAAACAGTATTTGAGAATAACAATTCATTTCAATTTTGATAAAGGAATATACACAATGATAGAGACAAGTTATGTTTAATTGATGCTCAATTTTAACTATATTGCATTCTTGATGTCATTCCTTTTTATTAACTTAATGGGCTAAAGTTAATTCACCGGACCTATTTGAATGAAAAAATAAAAATATTTCTACAAGTAATGTTTGCTTTTGCAAAGTATGATACACTCGTGGTTTGCCCTTCTATCAAGTTGATGCACTGATCATGAAAATAAAAACAAAAAACTTCATTTTTGATGGTTTTTACCCTTCTGATCATGACCAGGTTAAATAATGAGTCTTGATAGATCACGTAAATTTCCCTGCTCAGATCCTGGATGGTAAAATGAGGGTTATCATGCTAATGCAGAAATACAGCAGTCTTGCAAACTTGGAATGGGCTGAAATGCACCACTTTTATGTAACAGGATGTGTATTCAAAACCGCTGAAGTGAGACCAGTGAAATTTTCATAGAAGTTAGATTATGAAATAAGCTTTCTACTCCTCTACAATTGATTGAGAATACTACCACATTTTAAAATTCAATTCAGCCCTTTGTCAGAGAGACATTTTTGGGGAGATGCGCTCTATATTTATATTTTTCCCATTTTTGTCTCACCTTCATAGCAGAGGGAGACTATAGCCATAAACATTGTACATACACATGTAGGCACGGCGGCAGCGTCGTCAACATTGAAATCTTAACCAAGGTTAAGTATTTGAAATATCATCATAACTTAGAAAGTGTTTGGACCTAGTTCATGAAACTTATAGACATAAGGGTAATAGTATAAACCTGAAGAACCTGTCTGAGTTTCAGGTCACATGATTTAGGTCAAAGGTCACATAGGGTCAACATACTGTGGCCATGTTGGGTTTTTGTGAGGAATTGTCATCATAACTTTAAAAGTTTATGGATCTAGTTCATGAAACTTGGACATAAGAGCAACAATGTATCCTTGAATACCCTGTGGGCATTTCAGGAACATGGCCAAGATTAAAGGTCATTTAAAGGTGAATGACTTCTGGCCGTGTTGGAAGTATAATTGCATGGCATCATAACTTAGAATGTTTTTGGATCTAGCTCATGAAACATCCGGTAATCAAGTATGAATGATTGTTTTTGCACATGTCTTCGGTCACATGATAATGGTCAAAGGTCATTTTGAGTCAATGGACATAATATTTTATCATATTTTCACTGCTGCTATATCGATTTTGCGTAATGCAGGCGAGACTGCCAGAGGCGTTCCACATGTTTAAAAATTAACATTGAAATTGAAAATGAAAGATAATTTTTCATTTCGAATGAAAGCAATAATTCTGACACTAATGGCAGTCAATTTATTAAAACAAAAGAGAGACATGAGAGCATTGTCTGCTGAGTTTACCATCTCTAATAGGCCTACTATCAACTTGACTCTAATAATGTTTTAATTTGTCATTAATCGTGCTTATATTTGAGTACAAGTCTTTGAAATTATTTTTTTCATTTGAGATGAATACAGGATAGACATATTGAAATAGGCTTCTTTAATAAACTACACAAAAAAAATTGTAGATACCACTATACTATTTACATTTATACTCTTGCAGAATACACAATTTTAAATTATTCAATGGGGCAATCTCAATATCAAATAATGCAATCCAATAGGAAATATAATTGTGATGTATGGCTTTACAATGTACTTTCAGATCAATATGAGTGTTGGTGTTATTGGACCTCCATGTAGCTACGGACCAGGTATATCAAATGAGGTTGCAGTGATGATATGCTCAGCACCATCACTAAGGGATGTTAAACTGAAGGCAAGCTTTCACCCTACCTTCTATGAAACTCTTGCCAGAGAAGGAAGGACAGCCAGAGTAAGTAGAATTCATCTTAAAGAATAAGATGGTCATGTTGATGTTAGAATTTATTAGGAGGAAGAAGATGAAAAGTCTTCTACAAAAGAAATTAATGTAGGTGTCCCTCAGGGCTCAATTCTTGCCCCGGTTCTGTTCTCACTATTTATCAATGACTTGCCGAATCATGTTACTAGTGCCTCAGTGTATATGTACGCAGATGACACTACTATTTCAGTATCTGGTAAGACTAAAACAGAGGTCGAAACCAATCTAACCCAGGCACTATACGAGACCTATTCATGGATAAGAAATAACAAACTGATCTTAAACTATAATAAAACAAAAGTAATGCTTTTAGGCTCAAAACAAAAACTAAGTACTACTCATAATCAGCAAATATCAATAAATATACATGGCTGTACTCTAGAATGTAAAAATGAAGTGAAGTGTTTGGGCATAACAATCGATAATTGCCTTGACTTTAAGCAACATACCTATTCAATTTCAAATCTTATCAAACGTAAGCTTGGAATTATTCGCAGGAATAAACATTATTTTAATCAATCTCAACTTTCCAAACTTTATTGGGTATATGTCATTCCCCATATCCTTTATTGTTCTAATGTTTGGTTTGGAAGATCAGAAGGAAATTATGACACGCTTAACAGGTTACATAAAAGGGCAGCGTATCTGATATCAAATCGCACATGGATGACACGTTCTGAAATCGTGTTTAAAGAACTAAATTTGCCCTCTCTATACAAAGTTCTCCATAGAGCCGCATGTGTTCTTATGTATAAGTGTGTCAATAAATTATCGCCCGCCATTTTATACGATAGACTTTCATTTGTCGATGATGTCTCTTCTAGAACCACACGTAGTTCTGACAAATTGCTCTTGAGATTGTCAAAATGTCGTACGACCTTCTACCAAAATTCTTTCCTATTTTCAGGCTCTCTCACTTGGAATAAACTGCCTGAACATATAAGATTTTCAAGATCTGTTCATTCCTTTAAATTCCAACTTAAACACATATAGACAAATCATATCGTTCATTTTAATCATTATACAATACACTTATCATACACTATTCTATTGTCCGTGCCGTTCCTATAGTACATTTGGTATCGATTGCTGCTCATTTCTTGTCTTTCTGTTATTACCACTTATTATCTAGACATTGAAACGTGTTGTGTTTTATTTGTTTTGTTTTTTTATCTTTTTATCTTGATGTATATAAGTGATAAAATTATCAAATGATGCAATATGTCTTCTGCTTGGTTTTTTTTGTTTTTTAATTCCAAAAGTAAATTTATTAGTACTGTATAATACATTGCCTTGTGTTTTAACGATCTTTCATCTTTTAAATGCTTATATATAATCACAGAGCCCTGAGGTAGACCAGCTTTTAATGTTAATATTTTGCATATTTTTATCATGTATCTTGCCATCTGTAACTCGTAACACATTTTCGTATTTTTACCTTGTATTTATTCCCTTTTTTTGTATCTCATAATGTCTTGTTACTATGTTTTTCGTGCATTGTATGTATTTTAATGCTGATCAGGCCACTCTGTATAAATATTCGAGAATAAATAAATAAAAATAAATGAGTGATGATAGTAATAATGAGAATGACAGTGCTAAAACAATACTAATAGTAATTTATAATTCTAGAATATGTAACACTGTAATCGTAATCATGATATAATGCTAACACCCAATTTGGAAAAAAACATTATTTTCTTTAAATATAAATCACCTTTTATTGATAGAAAGGGAAACAATTAAAATAAGCCCAGGTTATCTGTTTTAGACAAACAGTGGAATAATATTCCATCTACAGTAAGAAGGGCGGAAACCTTGCAATCATTTGTTTCATCTTATTGGAGAAACCGAAGATCTTATTCCAGGTTTTAAGACACAATTCGCTAAACTTTATTCTGTTTGTATCATTCTAATTTGTTGTCCTTCGTTTTTTCCTTTTGTATGTGTTTAAATGTAGCAGGGCCCTCTGGGAGAACAGTGTACGTCACTGATGAGGCTACCCTGGATAAATAAGACTATAATAATAATAATAATAATAGTATACAGGGCAACGTAGAATGAATATACATGTACATAAACAAACATAAAGCAAACGATAATATGCACATGGATTATAACAAGTCATTTCAATTCATAACAAATTTCATAGTGAAGTAATGAAAAGGGTGAGGAGGAGATGCTATTTGGTTTAACTTATTTTGTTCTGATTTTTTTTTACATGAATTCATAATTGTACGAACATATTGATATGCCAAAAATATATAAATAATGCAAATACAAGTATATGAAAAAAGCAAGAATGGTTAGAATTGAGTATTCATATCTTAAAGAAGAAACTTGGGGGCAAATGGGAGCTTGAAAAGAGATCAAGAGAATAAGGAACAATGACTGATGGGAAGAAAGGGTATCGAACATAGTATGATAGAAAAAAGGTTGAGGGGAATAAAGATAAATAAGAGAGAGAGAAACAAAGGGAGAAAGAGAGGGGAGAGAGCAAAGAGAAGGGAAAAGAAATCAGTCCTTAAGCCATAATAACAGCGTAATAATGCTAGGAATATTAAAGGACAAGTCCACTCCAACAAATACTTAATCTGAATAAAAAGAGAAAAATTCAACAAGCATAACACTGAAAATTTCATCAAAATCGGATGTAAAATAAGAAAGTTATGACATTTTAAAGTTTTGCTTCATTTCACAAAACAGTTATCTGCACATCTCGGTCGGTATGCAAATGAGGGAACTGATGACATCACTCAGTCACTATTTCTTTTGTATTTTATTATATGAAATATGAAATATTTTTATTTTCTCGTCATTGTCATGTGAAATGAAGTTTCATTCCTCCCTGAACACGTGGAATTCCATTATTTTAACATTTTGTGCTTCAGGCAAGGAGGTCCTAATCATCAAATTCGTAAAAATTGAAATATTGTATAATTCAAACAATAAAAAACAAAAGAAATAGTGAGTGAGTGACATCATAGACTCTCTCATTTGGATGTAACTGGCTCGTTCATATAACTATTTTGTTAAAAATAAGCGAAACTTTGAATTGTTATAAATTTATAACTTATTTTACATCCGATTTTGATGAAATTTTCAGCATTGTGCTTGTCTGATTTTTCTCTATTGATTCAAATCAACATTTTTCTGAGGTGGACTTGACCTTTAACAATCTACTAAATAGGAAGCTTAAACCAAACAAATGTAGCATATAATCACATTGATGGTTTGTGATGGGGCTTTGCTCAGACCAGACATATCAAATGAGGTACAGTGTAGTAGTACTAATTAGCACCAATCTCTAAGTAATGTTTATTAAAAAATGGGGCCTATCTTTCAACCCAGCTGCTTTTATGAGGCTCTTGGTATTAAAAAGAGACAGAAAGAAACGTTTAAATAGATTACAATGGATAGTTGATGGACGAAGACATTGTACATGTACATTTAAAGGGGAAGTTCACCCTGATAAAAACTTTGTTTGAAAAATAGCAGAAAAAATAGTAAAAATTATTGGTGAAGGTTTGAGGAAAATCCGTTAAAGAAGAAGAAAGTTATTAGAGTTCAAAGTTTTGGATTTGTGACGTCATAAACGAGCAGCTGCCCCATGTGTTATGTAATATAAAATGCATTAATTTTAAATTTTTTATGGTTCCTGATGACTTAATTATGTTTTCTATTCATGATCGGGTGTGAAATGATTTGTCTATTGATATACAAAAGGTACAGTGAAAACAATTTTGAATTTTCTGAGAAAATGACATTTCATTGATTTTTTACCATTCGCTATGTAGGAATGCTGCTCGCATATGACGTCACAAATCAAATAATTGAAATTCTTATAACTTTTTAATTATTTGATGAATTTTTCTCAAACCTTCGTCAATATTTTTTATTATTTTTTCTGCTATTTTTACAATAAACTTTTTGTCAGGGTGAACTTCCCCTTTAAGCGCAGTAGTGTAGCGGTTCTGACCTTCGCCTTGTAATCAGAGCGCCTTGTGTTCGAATACCACTATGGCCTCGCGTCCTTTGGCAAGGCGTCAATCCACAATTTCCCACTCTCCACCCAGGCATTAAATGGGTACCCGGTGTCACGTTGAAAATGCAATATCTTTGAATCAAAGTCAGAGAGAGAGAGAGAGAATCTATTGAGTGTGCCATTGATGGTGAGGAGTTATTCAGCTGTGCAAGACATACCTGTCTTGGTTTAGCATTTTGTCTTTTGAATAGGAGACATAGCAATGCACTTAATTGGGTTTTATACATTGTATGTGGCTTGCTAGTGTACAGAGAGTGGACACACCTCAACTTGAACGCCATGAGGAAGGGAGAGTCGAATTTGGCTGCTCTGAAAAACACAGTTGAAGATAATTTGTTTTACTTTTCTTCCTGAACTTGCTAAGATTATGCAAGAGCTACCTATTTTTATAATCCAAAGGCAGAAGAGTTAGCCTGTTACATCAGTGTAACTTAACACTTTTTTCAAGCCTGTGAAACTCAAGCCATCGGTAAGCGAATGAAACTTTTGTAATTCAGCTACTATAATTAAGTTATTTTCAAATGCTTTAAAGACATGGCTGAACTTGTGCTAGACCATGGTAGAATATTGTATTTGATTTGTAACAATTCGAACTTGAAATGTACTAAAATCAGCAAATAATGCTTCATATAATGTTAAAGACAAGGCATGTCAGTAATTGCTAAATTTTATTCTGCACGTTTATAAAATAAATGAATGCATACTAGAGAATATGTTATGTGCATTCTCAAAATGTAGATGGCACGTGATCTTGGGACTTAGGACGAAATACACAATCTGGATGACTGAGTTGGCGGTTTGAACTATATCGAAGTACATGTAAAGTCACCCGCACAGCAGTTCCAAACCTTCGATTTGCAGGCCGACTGTCATCAATCGTTGAACTGGTGAGCTGTATCAAAGCGAGATAATGCTTGAAATGAAACTGTTATACAGAGAAAGGATGTCAATCTTATGAAGAAAACCTAAACTGATTTTCAGATAAGACATGTGTTTTTGTCGATGTTTTCATTGTTGAAGGGCGAGTAGCCCAGTAGGCCTATGTATTGAGTTCGTGCACTGAACAAATTGTAGAAGTTGATTGTAGAAGCTGATTGTAGAAGTTGTTTGTAGGAGTTCAAACTCGACACAGTTCTGGGGGGCGTTTCATCAATATTTTCGTCCAACAAGTTGTCAGATCTGACAACTTTCCTAGTTTCTGATTGGTTGAGAAGCACTGTTACTATAGTAACTGTCGGATAAAACAGGACTTGTCGGATAAAACGTCTGACAAGTCCTTTCATGAAACGCTCCCCAGGTGTCCGTCACAATTCACTATGATTAGTAACTGGTGTAGAGAGCTTATGATATTCGAATTGAAAGTTGACTAACAGTGCAGGATGGTATGAGAAATATTATGTACTCAAGTGATATCTAAACATTACTACAGGTACTAGAGTTATATTCCAAATGGTGAAGGATAGATAGGCTAATTCAGGGCCTAATCCCATCATTGAGGTATATAATGTATGGATAGTGAGACAATATATTCACTTAATGGTAATTGTGCTAAATAAACCCTGATGACTGTTCATTATGGTAAAAGGCATGTGTTGAATCTTGATTATTTGAGTCTCTCTAGGTGGTTTCAGACCGCCTCGAAGTTCGCCAGTTCCAGGTATTCTCTGATCGGGAAATTTACCCCGATCAGAAAATACCAGGTATTTTGGTAATGTGAAAGCAAACTACGCGTAATTTCCCCGAAAGAAAATACCCGCTAAATAGTAGGTACTTGGCGAAAATACGAGAACTTTCGTGGGATTTTTCCAAGGTAGCAGGTATTTTGGCGATGTGAAAGCAAATTACGGGAACTTTTTTATCCCAGCGTGTCGTTGGGTGCGGTGGCGTGGGTGGCTGCTGGGCAAGCGATTTTGAATCTCCCGCCTTGCCTGCTTATCAGACCACACTGCGCATGCTCGTAACTTCGGGAACTTATCCTGAAGGATGTGTTTCGGGGCGGTGTGAATGCAGGAATAATTAACAGGTATTTTTTAGCCTTAAAAAGTTCTCGTAATTTAACGGGGATTCTTGTGATCGAGGCGGTTTGAAACCGCCTCATGTGACACCAGGTAGGATGCAAAAGCCTATAAATAGTATGCCTAGCAATTGAGTCTTAGAACTCTTGTTGGAGTGCTTTTCAGGGAGTGGAAATGTGTATACATTGTATGCGGGCCTGCAAGGATCCTTTGACCGGGGTAATAATATTTCTGTAAAGCTCTTAGTGACATTGTTCCGTTGTGTTAAGCGCTGTATAAATGCAAAATATTATTATTATCAAATATGTATTATAACATACCCTCTAGATTGTTTTAAATAAACAAAAGGTGAATTAATATCCTGGATATTTTTTTGCTCTACATGTACTGCACAGGTTTAGTGTCCAGCTAATTCTGTTATGAAGTTCTGGTTATAATCGCTACACAGGCTTACATAATTATGGTAGGCCTATATATTAAGTAACTGACCAATGCCGATTCATGATTCTTTTCATACATCTTCGATGATGTATGTACAAGGAAGAACAAAACAAATATGTATTTAAAGGGGAAGTTCACCCTGACAAAAAAAATGATTAGAATAAGAGAAAATATTAAAAAAATATTGAAGGTTCAAGAAAATCCATCATAACGAATAAAAAAAGTTATTATTAAATATTTGATTGATGTTATATGCGAGCAAATTCCTTTCATAATGTTTGGTGAAAATAAATCATCACAAACCATTAAGATACTATTTATGCATTTTATATTATGTATTATTTTGGGCAGCTGCCCTTTTTATCGAAAAATGTAATCGTGGATAAATACATTTAAGAACAAATTTTTGTACTACATGTATGTAGACAATATTATCTGAGAGTGCTTATAAATAAAGGAGACTAAATGAGAGATTTTTAAAAATCTGGTTAATGCACAGGTATGCTGTCATTTAAAATGTGTTATACTTTCAAGTGTTTTGACGCAAAAACATCTAATTGATGCAAAAACATGGAATCGTTTTCAACTTTATAAAATCCATATCTTCCTAGACATCTTTTAATTAATAATACTTCATAATCATGGAAGTTAAAAAGGGAAATATTAGCTTTAAAAGTTACATGTAGGAGAGAAAGTAGATCATTGAATTTGTGCATGTGGTATTTGTATGAGAGTGATATTGAATGACAATGTCCATGATACAGTATAGGGAATATACATAGAGTGAAGGTAATGAAAAATGACCAGGTGGGTTGGATTGAGATGGTTTGCAGGGTGAAGGCTTCTGAAAATGGAATACATCTATGTAGACATGCAGTAGCAGCACATGTTGTACTTGAAAGAATGTTTGAAATTATTAAGTTCTTTGCATTGAAAAGTAATTATAGGTCACATCAATTACAGGCTTTTGTAAACTTGTAAATCATCCAATTTTGTTTTGAGAATAATAATAATTGGCATATAGCGCTTTATCAGTCTACGACTTCTCAAAGCGCTTCACAATTATTGTTACCCATTCACTTAATTAAGCTTTAAGCAGCCTGTTTTTATAGGTGCACACCTGCTAAACCAACCACAATGATGGTTGTTTCCTACCGGTACTCAATTAGTACCTGGGTAAGAGTGGCAAAGTGTTGATTTATGCCTTGCCAAAGGATGCTAGGCCATGGTGGGATTCGAAAACATGACCCTCTGATTACAAGGTGAGAGTCAGAACCGCTACACCACTGCGCTTCCACAAGAATAAGGCAGTTTATATTATATAATGCCAACAGTACACAACCGAGATAATTGATTTTGAAAAATTTAATTCTTTCAATATTCAGAGCTTTTAGTATTAACTGGATCCTATTTAATTGGATCCTATACAGGTCTGCTAAGTTACTAAAGGATTGTTCATCCACGTTCGCTCCTATTCTTTCTTACCTTGTTAACTTAACTTTAGAGCAGTCGCATGTCCCGTCCTCTCTGAAATGCGCTCATGTTTAATACACCACTGTTAAAGAAACCCTCTCTTGATCCCGATTCTCTCCAAAATTACCGACCGGTTTCTAACTTACCCTTCCTCTTCAAAGTCCTTGAAAGGGTTGCTTTCTCTCGTCTTGCTGAATACTTTCACGACAATAATCTGTTCGACCCATTTCAATCTGCCTACAGACCCCACCACAGAGTGGAAAACCTTCTTGTAAGCACCTCAAATCATATCCTCCAAGAGATGGACCGAGGGCGTGTGACTGCTTTACTCTTACTCGATCTATCCTCCGCATTCGACACAGTAAACCATACTATTATGCTGAATACTTTAAGTTCGTTTGGTGTTAGAGGTGAAGCATTCAAGTGGTTTGAATCCTATCTTTCTTCCCATTCACAGATTGTATGTATAAATGGCTGTCAATCAGCTGCTTCACCTCTGACCCATGGCGTACCGCAGGGCTCTGTGGGCGGACCGACCCTTTTCTCAATTTACATGATTAGATTGCGGCAAGTGATGCTCCGTCACGGAATTGACTACCATATTTACGCTGACGACATTCAACTTATCATTTCTTTTGACTCAACTCAGCAAGCAGCTGATGTTATTCGTCGTCCTTTATGTATGATTGATGTTCATGACTGGATGCAAACCCATTCCTTGAAACTAAACTTAGATAAGTGTGAATTTCTTTTGTTTGGCTCTAAAGTGCAGCTCAACAAAATTGATGTCAATTCCTTTTCATTTTCTGGCCACACAATTCATTTGTCTCAAACTTGCCGCAATCTTGGAGTAAATTTTGATTCACACATGACGATGTCTTCCCAAATTTCAAATATCTGCAAATCAGTTCGGTATCATCTTCGCAATCTAGGATTTATCCGGAAATATTTATCTAAGTCTGCGACCGAAAAGATAGTACATGCCTTGATTTCCTCCCGCCTTGATTTTTGTAATGCCCTTTTGTTTAATTTACCGCAGGCTCAGTTACATAAGCTTCAGAAGCTCCAGAATGCAGCCGCTCGCATTGTCACTTTGTCAAGTAAACGCTCACATATCACCCCTATCTTATATTCGCTGCACTGGCTCCTTATAAAAAACCGGATTATCTTTAAGATTTTGTTACTTGCCTTTCATAGTATTCGTGGATCAGCACCACAATACAGTCTTTCATTTACCAATCACTACAGACCAGGCAGATCTTTGCGCTCATCCACCTCTTGTTTACTTGTCATTCCGAAAGTTTCAAAAACTTGGGGGAAAGATCATTTGCTTTTGCATGCCCCACTTTGTGGATGGCCTTCCTGAAGACATAAAAGTCTTATAAAAACTTTGCTATTTAACTCTTAGCTCTTTATGCACCTTGAGCACTCTACAGAGTGGATTTGGCGCTTTACAAGTCTCATTATTTATATTATTATTATTAACATAATACATGCACTTAAACAGAAAAGCTATATAATGAAAATAAAGTGTTTGGATATGGTTGATGTAGAAACATGGAATCTTTTTAACTTTATCCATATGTGATTCTTCCTAGTCATCTCTAATATGATAATACACATAGAAGATATAAAGAGAAATATCAGTTTTCGAAAAGGTGGGAGAGAAAGTAGATCATTGAATATCAGAGGTGCATGTGGTATGTGTATGAGAGTGATATTGACCATGATACATACAATGTATACAGTACAGTGAGAGCTACATTGAGTGTATACATGGAACATAATAATAGGATGAAATGAACAATGACCAGGTGGTTTAGATTGAGATGGTATGCAGGGTAAAAGGTTACTGAAAATAGAATACAAATTGGAGTAACAAACATATCACAGAGTATCTGAGATTATTATGGTCTTCACATGTAAGATTTTAAATTGATAATTTTTGTGATATCTCCGAAATTGTTGAAAGTGATGCTATAATGTTGAATACGGGTACAGACATAACCTGTAATAATTTCTTCTTTCAAAATTAATAGGTATTGAAATGTCTTTTATAAACAAAATGCACATCAACAGAAAAGCTATAAAGCCTAATCAGGTATGGATGCTAAAATGTTATGATGTGAAATACATCGCTCTATGCAAACATTAGCCTTATCAACACATTTTGAACCAGTTTAACTTGAAGCATTACAGCATGATCATACCATCTGATATGTACATGTATGTTTAATGATCAATGTTTGTACACATGTAGGTCCATACTCTTGAGATTGGGAATTATAAGCCTCTATCATCAGCCTCTTCACATCACCTTGTAGAAGGTTTATGCTCCCTACCTAACCTGACTAACCTGAAACTAAATAGAGTTTGTGACCAGGAGGAGTTCTGTTCTCATCTGAATGAGAAGGCTTCAAACTTGAAGGTATGTCTGCCTCTACTTTATTCTCACACCATGTTTGAAAAACATGAAATAATGAAAACATGTCTATCTAATTTTATTGTGTTAAATACATTAAAGAACATATTTTTTCATGCTATTTAGGGGTGTTCATTAATAAAGGAGGCTAGATGAGTAAATGTTTTGGAAATTTGCTCTAATGCACAGGTATGCTGTAATTGAAAAATTGTCATATCATCAAGTGTTTGGTTATGATTGATGTAGAAATAAGGAATTGTTTACAACTTTGTCCGTCTGTGAGTTTTACAAGACATCTGATAAAATTGGTATACATGGAAGATTAAAAGAGAAATATCAGCTTTTAAAAGTTAGGAGAGAAATTAGATCATTGAATATCAGAGGTGCATGTGGTATGTGTATGAGAGTGATATTGACCATGATACATACAATGTATACAGTACAGTGAGAGCTACATTGAGTGTATACATGGAACATAATAATAGGATGAAATGAACAATGACCAGGTGGTTTAGATTGAGATGGTATGCAGGGTAAAAGGTTACTGAAAATAGAATACAAATATGAAGTAACAAACATATCACAGAGTATCTGAGATTATTATGGTCTTCATATTATGTATGATCTTAAATTAATCCTTTTCGTGATATATCTAAGAAATTGTTGAAAGTGATGCTGTAATGTAGAATAAGGGTACAGAGATTACCTGTAATAATTCCTTCTTTAAAAATTCATAGGTATTAAAATGTCTTTTGTAAACAAAATACACATCAACAGAAAAGCTGTAAAGCCTAATCAGGTATGGATGCTAAAATGTTATGTTGTGAAATACATCTATGCAAACATTAGCCTTATCAACACATTTTTGAACCAGTTTAACTTGAAGCATTACAGCATGATCATACCATCTGATATGTACATGTATGTTTAATGATCAATGTTTGTACACATGTAGGTCCATACTCTTCAGATTGTGAATAATAAGCCTCTATCATCAGCCTCTTCACATCACCTAGCACAAGCGTTATGCTCCCTACCTAACCTGACTAACCTGGAACTATATGGAGTTTTTGACCAGGAGTTCTATTCTCATCTGAATGAGAAGGCTTCAACCTTGAAGGTATGTCTGCCTCTACTTTATTCTCACATCATGTTTGGAAAACTTGGAATAGTGAAAAAGTGTTTATCTACTTTTATTGTGTTAAATACATTAAAGAATATATTTCATGCTACTTGGAAATATTGTTTGAGAGTGTTTATAGTGTTCATAATTATTTTCAGTATACATCAATAGATTTATCATACTTGTTTTTGGTCATACATGTATATTAGGGGGGGGGGGGGCGGGGAGTAATCTCTTGTCTCAATCATAGTGTTTGCTTCTCTGCCTCCATGTTTAGGGTTTAAGAAAACTTAATTTATGTTAATCATTATGCACACATGCTAAATTATTTTATTGCACAGCGCCCTCTTCATTCACACTGTGTCAATCTGGGCACGTGCTCAAATTTAAGTATTATTTTTTTTTTATTGTTATGAGCTTTACTCTACCTAGGTTGACACTTTTTCTTGATTTTGTATTGATTTTAATTTAATTTGTTATTATCTTCAACAGCTGTGGGGGGACCGGGGTTGGTTGGGGCTTGGGGTGGAATGGAGCATTGTGGTTTTCTTTGGCGCCTTTGAAATAGATTTTTGCGGTGCTGCCCTCAGTTTGTTGCAATGATAATTCAACACTTGTATTGTTAATAGGGATAGATTGGGGGCGGTGTTGAATGAATTAGTTTTGGAAGGGGTTGCAGTGTTTCGGCTTGCCCCGTGTTCCGGCTGGCCCCGGTCTCCCCTACAGTTGTATTTTACAATTCTTGTGTTACATGCATGTTTATCTTTGTAAAGTCACATGGATTGGAAAGGAAGACCTTCGGGTTATAGTTATTTAGTTAATCTTTTTCCTTTCCCGGCATCCATGTGACTCTCCTTATCCTATTGTTTGTATATGTTGTATTATGTTTCATTATGCCGAATAAATAATAATAATAATAATAATAAGAATAAATAAAGGAGACTAGATGAGATTTCTTTTGAAATTTGGTTCTAATGCACAAGTATGTTGTAATTGACAAATTTGTCATATCTTCAGGTGTTTGGTTATGATTGATGTCGAAACATGGAAACCTTTTTAAGTTTATCCATATGTGATTCTTCCTAGTCATCTCTTATGATAATACACATGTAAGATATAAAGAGAAATATCAGATTCAAATAGGTGAGAGAGAAAGTAGATCATTGAATATCAGAGGTGCATGTGGTATGTGTATGAGAGTGATATTGACCATGATACATACAATGTATACAGTACAGTGAGAGCTACATTGAGTGTATACATGGAACATAATAATAGGATGAAATGAACAATGACCAGGTGGTTTAGATTGAGATGGTATGCAGGGTAAAAGCTGGAATGGAAAATGGATATGAATATGACGTAACAAATATATCATAGAGTATCTGGGATTATTATGGTCTTCACATATGCCTTTTAAATTAATCATTTTCATGATATCTCCGAAATTGTTGAAAGTGATGTTATAATGTTGAATAAGGGTACAGAGATAACCTGTAATAATTCCTTCTTTCATGACTTAGAGGTATTAAAAAATGTTTAGTCCTTTAACAAAATACACCTCAACAGACAAGCTGTAAAACCTAAATGGGTATGGATGCTAAAATGTTATGTTGTGAAATGCATCTATGAATATTTTAGCATTATCAACACATTTTGAACCAGTTTAACTTGAAGCATGACAGCATGATCATACCATCTGATATGTACATGTATGTTTAATGATCAATGTTTGTACACATGTAGGTCCATACTCTTGAGATTGAGAATAATAAGCCTCTATCATCAGCCTCTTCACATCACCTAGTAGGAGCTTTATGCTCCCTACCTAACCTGACTAACCTGATACTACGAGGAGTTTGTGACCAGGAGTTCTATTCTCATCTGAATGAGAAGGCTTCAACCTTGAAGGTATGCTTGCTTCTACTTTATACTCATAACATGTTTTGAAAATATGGAACAATACAGTGTTTTTTTATCGTGTTAAACACATTTAGAGAACATATCTTTTTATACTATTTAGTTGTATTGTTTGAGAGTTTATAAATATAGGAGACTAGATGATTTTTTTTTAATTGGGTTCTGATGCACAGGTATGCTGTAATTGAGAAATTGTCATATCTTCAAGTGTTTGGTTATGATTGATGTCGAAACATGGAATCCTTTTTAACTTTATCCATATGTGATTCTTCCTAGTCATCTCTAATATGATAATACACATGTAAGATATAAAGAGAAATATCAGCTTCAAAAAGGTGGGAGAGAAAGTAGATCATTGAATATCAGAGGTGCATGTGGTATGTGTATGAGAGTGATATTGACCATGATACATACAATGTATACAGTACAGTGAGAGCTACATTGAGTGTATACATGGAACATAATAATAGGATGAAATGAACAATGACCAGGTGGTTTAGATTGAGATGGTATGCAGGGTAAAAGGTTACTGAAAATAGAATACAAATATGAAGTAACAAACATATCATAGAGTATCTGAGATTATTATGGTCTTATGTATGATCTTAAATTGATCATTTTTGTGATATCTCAGAAATTGTTGAAAGTGATGCTGTAATGTAGAATAAGGGTACAGAGATTAGCTGTAATAATTCCTTTCACGATTTATAGGTATTAAAAATGTTTAGTCCTTTAACAAAATACACCTCTGCAGAAAAGCTGTAAAACCTACACAGGTATGGATGCTAAAATGTTATGTTGTGAAATACATCTATGCAAACATTAGCCTTATCAACACATTTTGAACCAGTTAAACTTGAAGCATTACAGCATGATCATACCATCTGATATGTACATGTATGTTTAATGATCAATGTTTGTACACATGTAGGTACATACTCTTAAGATTGAGAATTATGAGCCTCTATCATCAGCCTCTTCACATCACCTAGCAGAAGCTTTATGCTCCCTACCTAACCTGACTAACCTGAAACTACATAGAGTTTGTGACCAGGAGGAGTTCTATTCTCATCTGAATGAGAAGGCTTCAAACTTGAAGGTATGTCTGCCTCTACTTTATTCTCACACCATGTTTGGAAAACATGAAATAATGAAAACATGTCTATCTAATTTTATTGTGTTAAATACATTAAAGAACATATTTTTTAATACTATTTAGGGGTGTACAATAAAGGAGACTAGATGAGTAAATGTTTTGGAAATTTTGCTCTAATGCACAGGTATACTGTAATTGAAAAATTGTCATATCATCAAGTGTTTGGTTATGATTGATGTAGAAATAAAGAATTGTTTACAACTTTGTCCGTCAGTCAGTTTTACAAGATATTTCTTCATAAAATAGGTATACATGGAAGATAAAAAGAGAAATATCAGCTTTAACAAGTTAAGAGAGAAATTAGATCATTGAATATCAGAGGTGCATGTGGTATATGTGTATGCATTACGAAAATTTCCTGTTTGATTCTCGACCTCACTTCGGACTGCAAACTGCGGTCGCATACCCCGTTTTGTGTTTGGGAAATCTCAAACAACTTTTCCAACCCCGATAAACCCATCTTGGCCAGGTAATCCCCTTGTCTCGATTTCACCACCACGAGCGTAGAGCCAAGGACGAAATGATAAACAACAGCTGTGCTATTACGTAAGACTTGTCTGCCTGTAGAAGGATCTTCGGAATGAAATTATTGTATTCGATATTAATCATGTTTTCAAAGGCATATTACATTCAGACATCCAATACTAGTCCATTTTCAATTTCGAACGAAGAAAATCGACCTCGAAATAAGGAAAGTATGCGGAATAAAAATTACGGTATGCTTAGCATGCAAGGACCGCGATGCATCCCATCTAGTTTCTGTCCGTACAGCAAGAAAATATGGGATGCATGCCGTTCACTCGCGCAACGATACAGTCTTAACGAAAGGAAGGAAGAGAGAGGGAAAGAAAGAAAGAATAAGAAAGAAAGAAAGGAAGAAAAAAATTTCTATCAACGCGTGTATACCTGGAACTCCATCCACTCACCAGAACACACATTGCAATCCATCGTGTGTGGCCCCCTGCTGTTTAATACCGTTGATGCTGGGATGTATTATCTTTGGACCGAGGTCAAGAAACAGGTGTTTCTATACTTAAATTTCATGCTTGAGGGCAATAGGGTTTTGAGAAGAGATTTGATGATAAGGGAAACTTGTGGTATACTGCTCTTAAACACAAGATTTTCGTCATGGAGAGTGATATTGACCATAATACATACAATGTATTCAGTACAATGAGAGCTACATTGAGTGTATACATGGAACATAATAATAGGATGAAATGAACAATGACCAGGTGGTTTAGATTGAGATGGTATGCAGGGTAAAAGCTGGAATGGAAAATGGATATGAATATGAACATACTGTTTTCTTGCTGACTCACATATTGTAGAAGATAAATACCTGCCTTACAACTTGACATCAGTTTCAAATTAATGTTTTTCAATCAAAATTGCTGGTACATATATCTGTTGGCAAGACAATAAATATGTCTTTGTCCTACTCAACCTATGTTTAGTTAGTTGATGTCTGATGACATATCTGTAGAATATACATCTCAATGGCCTTATAGTGTTAAAAATGAATAGTTGTAATGTTGTTTTGATTTTAAATCTTATGTGTGTGTGTGTTATGAAAGACATATTTTTGTGTGTTCATTGCCATAGGTCAGAAAGCTTACTATGGATGCATTGCACTTGTCAACAATGTCATTCAGTGACCTAGCAGAAGCACTGTGTATTGTGCCAAATCTTACTGACTTACCATTGAGTTCTTTGGAAAGAGAGTTATGCATGTACCCTACATTGAAAACAAAAGCGTCAGCTATACAAATATGTTACAAAGAGGTTTTTTGTGGGTCATCATTATATCAGATTTTCATTTTAAAAAATTTGATTTATATTTGTAATTATTTTTTTCAGTTAATTTATCATCGTAACATTGATTTTACGATTATGAACTCAATGTGAAGCCTTGATATTGAGTAATTTTATTTTGATAATTACTATATTTATGTGGCAGTGTCTCTCTCTCTCTGTCTCTATTTTCTCTGTGTCCTCAGATCTTCCTCCTGTTCTCTTTCTCATCACTATTTAAAAATTTGTGTCGTTCGAATTTTCTCCTAGAGACGCAAGAGACATCTTCTGTTACTTTGAATTTGAGGAGATATCAAAACTTTGTGCTCCGCACATTGGGAAAACTAACCCTCCTTGCATCCTCCCCTCTCGTGTGCAGTAATCAGCCCCCAGTAAAAGTCCAACTCTGGATCCACGCCTGATATGACTTGTATAAAATATGAATAAAATAAGAAAGGTATATTCTATACATAATACAATTTTGAGCATTATGATAATGAGAATAAAGAAACGATTTGGTGAATTACTATTTCCAATGATGCTTCTATTCTTTTAGGGTTCATTCCCTCAGATCAGCAAAGGAAATTTCATGTTCAATGAAAAGCCTCAGAAGGATCTTCAATCATTCTTACAAGCAGTCAGTGACTTGATAAGGTAGGTGAACTAATAAACTTATTAAGCTAAAGGTGACCTCTTCACTCAGGCTGATACAACCTACATATGATCAATGTATAAACAGTTCTTATACTGCTCATTAATTAGATCATTACAGTGGGCCAGCTCAATTATAAATGTATGACAAATAATATAATTGTACCTGAATGGTCATGAAATGGCTTTTGTAGAAATATGCTCCAGGCATACGATAATTTTACCTACACTGGTCATGTAAATGAAATAACTATTTAGAGTACTAATTTATAATTATGAGGAACATAATGATTGCAATTAAACTGATCGCGTTGTGGTCTAGTGGTTCTGACTCTCGCCTTTCAAACAGGGTCGTGGGTTCGTATCCTAGACATGGCGTGTTTTCCTTCAGCAAGAAATTTATCCACACTGTGCTGCACTCGACCCAGGTGAGGTAAATGGGTAATGGTAGGAAGAAATTCATCAAAAAGCTCTGCGCACCATAATTGGTAGACTTGCTTAGCAGGGCTAATATAGGAGTGCCATAAGCACCTAGCAAGGTGGATACGTGCGCTATACAAATCCTATATTATTTTTATTTTATGATGAAACTTGCATCATCCAATAGTAATTGATTCATATAAAGTATACAATAAATGTACTTGAAAAGGTCTTGAACAGCTTTTTTACAATACTAAATTCATATGAGGAATGCAATAGTTGTACCTAAATTGTTCATAAAACAGCTTTTTAAGATACTAGTTTAAATGTACAAGGAATACAATAGTTGTGTTTAAATTGGTCATGAAACAAGCTTTTTGTCCAATTTTAACTTATATGTAAGTAGAATACAGTAATTGTACCTAAATTGGTTGTGAAACTGCTTTGTACAATACTATACAAATTATACAATGATGTTCAAAGATTTGGCTTAAACTATTCACATCGAAGGAACATCAATAGTACCCTTCCCCTGATGGCCATCGGCCTAAAGACCCCCTCACACTGAATATGCCTTGCAATGGCTGGCGAAAGGCATTTTTTAAGAAATCTCTTTCAATGGTAACTGGTAGTAAATCATATTTACCCTTCGTGTTTGGGTTCGTACAGCTTCTGAACTAACAGCTGCAATTATTCAAATTCGCACGGAATCTTGAACATATTTAAGATTTCCCGTCGAATTGTTGGTCATCTGTTTGAATTCGCATCTCTTATTAAGTCTGCGGTAATCGTTTGTTATTGTCGCGCATAGTCCCTCATCGCGCTTTTGCCAAAGTGAACCGATCTCGAAAGAAGCCTTAACGAAGCAACATGATGACACAAACGTACAAGATTGCCCGATCTTTTCCCTCGTCTTCGTTTCCAATCGCACGCCATATCAAAACATTGCTCACTGTTCGTTCGTCTTATTGGGTTATATAAACCCTTCGCTACCCTTCGCTTGCCTTTGGCTGCCATTTACTCAAAGAGGTGAACCGAAAAATCGATATCCTTCACATGTCATATTTATCCTTCTCTTCGATAAAATTTGACAATAGTTACTGATCACATGATTTGATGTAAATTTTATTTGAATTTGTTAAATTTGCGAGCATTTCGTGCATTTTTCCCATTCGTCACCTTTCGTCCGCCTACATCCGGTCAGGTGTGAGGGGGCTTTAAGGGAAAGTGGTACTATTGATGTTTCTGAATGTGAATAGATTTAGCCTGTTCAGAGAATGAGTCTTTGTATATATGTTGTATATCCCTTCCAGCTATATCATTCCTCATCATATGTAAAATAAATAAAGAAAAAAGTTGATAACTTTCCTTGGGGGAAAAATGGACTATGCGTGACATTGACAAGGAAAATGAACTATTTCACGGCAAACGTTTTTCCTAGTAAAATTATACGTCTTCTCCTTTTGTAAACTCTCAATTTAACGATCTCAAGCAAGGGATTTGATAATTTATATGTATGAGGAATAAAATTGGTAATGACACAGCTTTTTCCAAGGCTAATTTATATACCTGTACGAGGAATACAATAAATGTATTCAAACTGGCCATGAAACGGTAATATCTGTAGAGCGCTTAGACACGTTGTTCTGATGAGCGCTATTTAAAAGCGGATTATTATTATTTACTTTACTAATTTTATATGTTTGAGGAATACAATAATTACACCTATTGGTCATTAACAGATTTGTACAACAATAATTTTATGTACAAGGAATGCAATAAATTGTTCATGAATCAGCTCTTACAATGGTAATGTATATGTTAAAGGGATAGTCCGCGCTGAAAATATTTATATCTAAATAAACAAAATAAAATTAACGAAGCAAAATTCTGAAAATTTCATCAAAATCGGATAACAAATAATGTTATAACAAGGTTATTGAATTCTAAAGTTCATCAATATTTTGTGAAAACAGTTACATGCACATCGCCATGAATGTACATTAGGTGGGCTGATGATGTCACAATCCCACTTTCATTTTTTTATGTTATCACATGAAATCATGATAGTTTGATTTTTTTCATACATGTGTAAATGATGTCTCCATTATGATGAAGTACATGTAAGATGTGGCAATGAATAACTAATACACTTAATCAGTTATCAGTTCTTGGTAGAAAAATTTTGATTTTCATATAATAAAATACACAAAAAAAAAACAAGTTGGTATATGACATCAGCCCACCTAATATTCATGAAGACATGTCTTAAACTGTTTTACAGGAATAATGCAAATCTTTAAAATTCAATAACTTTTTGTAAGTTTTTTGTTATTCGATTTTGATCGAATTTACTCTATTAATTGAGATATCAATATCTCCAGCCTGGACCATCCCTTTGAAGTATTCAGGGCTAATAACCTATCAAATAAACCTATATTTTGTCACCTTTTCTTATTATTTTATAGTGAAATGGAAACTTCCTCAGACGAAATTGAAACTTCTTCTGAGTCTTCCTCAGACGAATATTTTGATGCATGATGTGACTCTGCAACAATTACAGTCAGGATCTATACAATGGCAATCCACAACCATCTAATTGATCTCCATGACGCGGTCATATCCTACAATGGTTTGTTTCAGAGCTGTGATATGTATGAACCTATTTCATTTTTAATTCTTTGAATATTATTATGATGTGAAACCAATTTTCACCAGAGGCAAATATGAATCATAATTTTAATCCAAAAATGACTGATGAGCTCTTTTCATCTGACTTTTAAAGTGATATTTAAGCATCAGAAATAGGCCTGGGACGAATGTCAATTTTACCATTTGATTAGTTCCTAAAAAAACAATTGAATCATTCAATCAATCGATGTTTACTCCCAGGCCTATTTAGAAGTATCACAACTAATGATTTCGTGCAATTCAGGTTAAGAGAATTAAATATACATGTAGGCCTAAAGATTATGCCAGCGTCACTTGGGTGATTTTAACATGAATTTACCCTTTTTATGATTTCATAAATATCAATTTAAAGTATTTTGACCATGGTATTCCATATTTTCACATTATTCTGAACCAAAATCAATGTTTAATCTGTCAATGCATTATCACGGTAAACTCTTCTAACAATGCTTTATACAACCTGGAATTCTGTTATTACCTTCAATTCTTTTATCTTTATCATACAGAAGAAAGTCACTCCTTTAATTCTATTTTTTAACCACAGTGAAAATCGTAGGAATTACAATTCATAATGATTTAAAGTGAAATGCTCGTTTAACCGAACTAATGAAAAAAAGCAATAAAAAGTTATTCATGTTAAGAAGATTGAAAGCTTACAATGAACCTGAATGTGATTTGTTAACAGTATATATAGGGTATGTAAGACCAGTCCTAGAGTATTGTGTACCTATATTCGCTGCTTCTCTTACTTTGAAACAGATAAAAGTTACTGAAACTGTCCAGAAAAGATCATGCAAGATAATATTGGGAACCAAGTATCTATCATATATATGACATTGTTTCAAATACCTCACATTTGACATCACTTGAAAGTCAAAGAGTAAAACTTACCACAGATTTCGCTTTAAAGTTAGAAATGAATCAATTGTACAAAAACTGGTTACCTCCACTGAAAACAAACACTTTCAATTTATGACATATGAATAAATATAAGGAGATTCCATGTAAAACAAAAAGATTTCAGAACATTGCTCTTCCAAGTCTGACAAGATTATCAAATAAGTACTACATGTGGTAAATAAGTTTGCTATTTGTGTAATGAATGTGCAATATTGTATTATTCATAATTTTATTTTTATCCATTTTAACTCCATTTTTATATGCACATACATGTACATGTATATAATTTTGATTTGTATTGATAATCTTAGTAATTTTGATTATTTTGATATATTGGTATTGTGTAAATATTAACAGTTCAGACTGTGACTGCCAATCATGTATTTTGCAATTAACCTGAATTGAAATAAATTCATCATGAAGGAGAAATTCACTGCTTCATTTCTATTATGTTTATCATAAAGGGGAAAGTCACTCCTTCAATTCTATTATGTTTATCATAAAGGAGAAAGTCACTCCTTCAATTCTATTATGTTTATCATAAAGGAGAAAGTCACTCCTTCAATTCTATTATGTTTATCATAAAGGAGAAAGTCACTCCTTCAATTCTATTATGTTTATCATAAAGAAGAAAGTCGCTCCTTCAATTCTATTATGTTTATCATAAAGGAGAAAGTCACTCCTTCAATTCTATTATGTTTATCATAAAGGAGAAAGTCACTCCTTTAATTCTATTATGTTTATCATAAAGGAGAAAGTCACTCCTTCAATTATATTATGTTTATCATAAAGGAGAAAGTCACACTTTCCATTCTATTATGTTTATCATAAAGAAGAATGTCGGTCCTTCAATTCTATTATGTTTAACATAAAGGAGAAAGCCACTCCTTCAATTCTATTATGTTTATCATAAAGGAGAAAGCCACTCCTTCAATTCTATTATGTTTAACATAAAGGAGAAAGTCACTCCTTCAATTCTATTATGTTTATCATAAAGGAGAAAGTCACTCCTTCAATTCTATTATGTTTATCATAAAGGAGAAAGTCACTCCTTCAATTCTATTATGTTTATCATAAAGGAGAAAGTCACTCCTTCAATTCTATTATGTTTATCATAAATGAGAAAGCCACTCCTTCAATTCTATTATGTTTAACATAAAGGAGAAAGTCACTCCTTCAATTCTATGTTTATCATAAAGAAGAAAGTCACTCCTTCAATTCTATTATGTTTATCATAAAGAAGAAAGTCGCTCCTTCAATTCTATTATGTTTATCATAAAGGAGAAAGTCACACTTTCCATTCTATTATGTTTATCATAAAGAAGAAAGTCACTCCTTTAATTCTATTATGTTTATCATAAAGAAGAAAGTCGCTCCTTCAATTCTATTATTATTAACATAAAGGAGAAAGTCGCTCTTTGAAATTAAGGGAATTATTTGCTCTTATAAATGTTATGTTCTTATCTAGTTTTAACAAATCTTACCCATTCTTTCAAAATTAGAAGTGAAACCTTCGTTTGTTATTTTCACGAAATTGTGTAAATATATATTTATGTTTTAATGATCAAACATGTACATTTTCATGTTGAAACTGAATGAGGAATATTTGGGTTATGATTAATCACAGTTTTCAATTCACTTTGTGTGATGTTATCATTTTAGAGACATGAAGTCAATTCAATAGGAACTTCGAAACCAAGTTGCAATTATTCAGAATGAAAGGCAGTTCTTTTCACACAAATATATGACCTACCAATATAATATTTGATTCTTTTCATAATAATATGCACATTGAATGATAACATACAATAGATTACTTGTTTTCTGATGCGTACATACACTGAGTTACTCATCCATTCTCAATGCAATGTTTATATGTAACTTGTAATAATGATAAAGCAAAATGAAAAGATACCAATTGATTATGATAAAGGTAATAATTCTTTACCTTTTAGAAGTGATCCAAATGAAACTACAAGAAGAGAGGGGCGGGGCAATTTCAGAATCATACAAAATTCATAATACAAAATAGATACACAAGCTCACAATGGATTGCATTGAGTATGATTACTCCTTGGATGCAAATAATCTTCATGTCATTTTTCATCTGTAGCCATGGTATCAGAATGATTTATCTTTTAAACAGAGACCAATAATCAGCTTCAAGTGTTTCATTATATTTCATCTTATTCTTTCCATTGTAAGAAAAAGCAATGTGGAATTATTTTTAGCTACAAGTTCATGTCCACAGTGTATGTGAAGTCCTCCAATTTTAATAATGTATAGAGTCATAAATGATACATGTTTATATACAATGTAAATTAGTAGTGTAAAGTTTAGAAGACAGTATTGTCTATAGTAAACCAATGGCAGCTGAATTTTTGATTAACTTCAGGAATTTTCTTGGGTACATTGTTAACTGTTTATATCTAATATTTTTCCATTCCTGTATGTCATTTGCTTTAAAAGTTAAATGCCTTTTAATGTTCATTTATTATCACATCTCTCATGAATTACTCATTCTTCAGATGTAAGATAATTTATTGTATCCATCCTTGGTTAAGGAGGATTTTAATGGTAATTTGATGTTGTGTATCAAATGACTAGTTATTGACTTTTGTCAAATTTGTGATTCAGAAAATCCCCAATATGTTACGTCTTGAATATGAATCAAAATTAAAACTGTTTTGTCTTAGGGTAATTGAGTAAAAGGATGGCTCCTTTCAGATTATTGTGATGTGGTACGCCTGTATTTTGGACACAGTGGTATTACTAATTATGTGTTAATACATGTAGTAGAATTTGTATATCAAATTAGTAGTTATTGACTTTTGTCAAATTGGTGTATCAAAAATGCCCAAATCCCATTTAATTGAGAAGTTGATTAATGAGTAGAAAGGATTACTTCTGTCAGATTATTGTGAAGTGGTACGCCTGTATTTTGGACACAGTGGTATTACTAATTATGTGTTAATACATGTAGTAGAATTTGTAGTTATTGACTTTTGTCAAATTGGTGTATCAAAAATGCCAAAATCCCATTTTACTTGAGTAGTTGATTAATGAGTAGAAAGGATTACTTCTGTCAGATTATTGTGAAGTGGTACGTAATGGCGCTCTATGAAGGTATTTGGGCAAGGAAACAAGCTAAAAATGTAAGAGATATCTCCAAATCGATCTTCCTAGCTAAAGTATGTGTGTTTTTCATGATTGAAGTCGACGTTTTATTCTATATCCAAATCTGCGCAAATAATTTTTCACCAATTTTTCAAAAGTGAGTGGTGCTCACTCAAGTGGAACAATTGTTTGACAGTTATATCGTCATTTGCTCTTTACCAATGTTTAAATGTGGAAAAAGCCTCAGAATATTACAAATTTTACAGCATTATTTTTAAGTGTAAACTTGTTTTGATTTTCACTGTAGAAGTTGATTAATGAGTAGAAAGGACTACTTCTATCAGATTATTGTGAAGTAGTACACCTGTACTTTTCACATGATGGAGTTACTTATAATGCATTCTAAATGCAAATAGAAGAGTTAATGGTTTTAATTGCATGAATCATTAAAACCTTAAAACATGTAATATGTCATTCATATTGCTAATGATATAAATTAATATTATACACAGTATCATGGTACAGTAAAACCTGTATATAGATATCAAACAATAGAGAGAAGTAGTCTTTATAATGGGATAGTCTTTATATGAACAGGGTCTTGTAATACATGTTTCAATGATATACAGTATCATGGTACAGTAAAACCTGTAATAGATATCAAACAATAGAGAGAAGTAGTCTTTATAATAGGATAGTCTTTATATGATCAGGGTCTTGTAATACATGTTTCAATGACATACAGTATCATGGTACAGTAAAACCTGTATATAGATATCAAACAATAGAGAGAAGTAGTCTTTATAATAGGATAGTCTTTATATGAACAGGGTCTTGTAATACATGTTTCAATGATATACAGTATCATGGTACAGTAAAACCTGTATATAGATATCAAACAATAGAGAGAAGTAGTCTTTGTAATGGGATAGTCTTTATATGAACAGGGTCTTGTAATACATGTTTCAATGATATACAGTATCATGGTACAGTAAAACCTGTATATAGATATCAAACAATAGAGAGAAGTAGTCTTTATAATAGGATAGTCTTTATATGAACAGGGTCTTGTAATACATGTTTCAATGATACACAGTATCATGGTACAGTAAAACCTGTATATAGATATCAAACAATAGAGAGAAGTAGTCTTTATAATAGGATAGTCTTTATATGAACAGGGTCTTGTAATACATGTTTCAATGATATACAGTATCATGGTACAGTAAAACCTGTATATAGATATCAAACAATAGAGAGAAGTAGTCTTTGTAATAGGATAGTCTTTATATGAACAGGGTCTTGTAATACATGTTTCAATGATATACAGTATCATGGTACAGTAAAACCTGTATATAGATATCAAACAATAGAGAGAAGTAGTCTTTGTAATAGGATAGTCTTTATATGAACAGGGTCTTGTAATACATGTTTCAATGATATACAGTATCATGGTACAGTAAAACCTGATATCAAACAATAGAGAGAAGTAGTCTTTGTAATGGGATAGTCTTTATATGAACAGGGTCTTGTAATACATGTTTCAATGATATACAGTATCATGGTACAGTAAAACCTGTATATAGATATCAAACAATAGAGAGAAGTAGTCTTTATAATAGGATAGTCTTTATATGAACAGGGTCTTGTAATACATGTTTCAATGATATACAGTATCATGGTACAGTAAAACCTGTATATAGATATCAAACAATAGAGAGAAGTAGTCTTTATATGAACAGGGTCTTGTAATACATGTTTCAATGATATACAGTATCATGGTACAGTAAAACCTGATATCAAACAATAGAGAGTAGTCTTTGTAATAGGATAGTCTTTATATGAACAGGGTCTTGTAATACATGTTTCAATGATATACAGTATCATGGTACAGTAAAACCTGTATATAGATATCAAACAATAGAGAGAAGTAGTCTTTATAATAGGATAGTCTTTATATGAACAGGGTCTTGTAATACATGTTTCAATGATATACAGTATCATGGTACAGTAAAACCTGTATATAGATATCAAACAATAGAGAGAAGTAGTCTTTATATGAACAGGGTCTTGTAATACATGTTTCAATGATATACAGTATCATGGTATAGTAAAACCTGTATATAGATATCAAACAATAGAGAGAAGTAGTCTTTGTAATAGGATAGTCTTTATATGAACAGGGTCTTGTAATACATGTTTCAATGATATACAGTATCATGGTACAGTAAAACCTGTATATAGATATCAAACAATATAGAGAAGTAGTCTTTGTAATGGGATAGTCTTTATATGAACAGGGTCTTGTAATACATGTTTCAATGATATACAGTATCATGGTACAGTAAAACCTGTATATAGATATCAAACAATAGAGAGAAGTAGTCTTTGTAATAGGATAGTCTTTATATGAACAGGGTCTTGTAATACATGTTTCAATGATATACAAGGATACACACTTATTATCAAGGACGGTGCTTCAAAGGGTAGCTCCCCTGTATTTTTTCAAGCACTAGTAAACCAAAATGGAGAAAGGGATATAGTAAAAAAGAATAAAAGAAATAAGTGTATCACCAGCAGGGGTTTCAGCTGTGTAGCTCAATAATAAACCATAAAATACAAATGATAAAAATATGTCGTCTTTCAGTTTGTATGTTCATATTGTTACCTTTGGTGTAAATTTTTTTACACGTATTGATTTGATATTTATTATGGATTCAATTTATAGAAGCAGTTATGCTGAATTTGACCCCTCCACAAGTATAATTCCTATTTTTGTAAATTATTTTGTATATTTGTATATTTTTAAATTGTAGTAATGAAGTTGAATTTGAATTTCAATCTTATAGAGTCAATAAGATATTGTAGACAGATGATCTCTAAAGCAGCTTTGATTGTAAATACAAATGTTCCAATAATAATGACTTGTGAATACTGAATGTAATTATTGTGGAACTTTTATACACATGGGAATGAATTTTAGAATAAATATTACTTTATTTTTTCATGTATATTGTGTCTGCTCTGAGTTTGTCATGGGATAAGTTTGTGTGAGTTTGTGTGTGCACGTCATGGTCTAGTGGTTCTGACTCGCCTTTCAAACAGAGGGTCGTGGGTTCGAATCCTAGCCATGGCATGTTTTCCTTCAGCAAGAAATTTATCAACACTGCTGCACTCAACCGAGATGAGGAAAATGCCCCGGGGGCACTTACATTGACGAGTGGATACCATGCGCGACCAAAAAAACACGTAAAAAGGATGTCTTTTTCACGATAGGGCACGTTACGTAAAAAAAAATGTGTCCAAACTTAGGCGGATTTATCTGAATATCCCATTAAAATCGTGTCCTAAAGCAGTAAATCTGCAGCGTGCTACTCTTGGCATCATTGTTTAACTACAACCAGTCAAAATGAATAATACATCAACAAAATACACACAAAATAATTAAAAATCTTGGTCCATAGAAGTCTTGATGACCACACCATTTATTCGAGGACGAGTATATTGTTGAATCATATTGCCTATCAAGATAAGAGACATGTAGGCCTGGATTTAAATTCAATTTAATTCCATGTTATTGTCCACATGAAAAATCGTTTTGCTCACATAATGAACATTAATTTGGAATAAAACATACCTATTACATATATCACACAAATATATAAACATACAAACTTACATGAGAAAATATCATGTACAAGGGATATTCTCAATGATAATGTAAAAATAAAGATGATAGGTAAAAATATTCCACCAATAGAAGAGATCAGAAAACAAAACGTCATGTTTTTCGCTTTACAGTCATTCGTATAAATAATGAATAGAGGTGCCGATAATAAGCACCCCTCTGGCGATCCGGTATTTATTGTGATTTTCTATCATTGCATGATATCCAAAGAACTAAAGAGGGCCTGGCATTCAGTAGTCTTAGCTTATCACGCAAAATATGACAATGAATCATACAGAAAATGGCAAAGAAATCTTTGAACAGGGGCGTAGATAGCGGGGGGGGGGGATGCATCCCCCCCCAGAATTTTAGGTGGGGGGGATGGTGTGTACAATCATCCCCCCCCCCAGGTTTCTGTGGGGGAAGAAGCAAAACTATACAGTAATAAAGCAATGAATGCTAGTTAAAATCAATCAATAATAATAGCAGTAATAATCATAACGTACAGCAATGACAAACATGATCAAAATTGGACTTTTATTCAGAGTCAATCATCTTATATGCATTTACAACTTGCAAGTTTTAAGTAATAACAACTGTCTTGCGTCGTCATATACATTTAAGGATCGTTAGGCTGTTTTTCCTTCATGTTGGGCATTATAATCCTTTACTGTTAAGGACTGTTTTGCATAACTATATTGGGTGAAAATAAACGTCTTCCAGTTTCAAGAAGAAGTAAGTCGAGGCGCAATGTATTTTGGAATTACTTATACCAGTGATTTCTGTACGTGCGCAGTCTTCTAGGTTTGAAGGTTATAAACTGTTACATTTCCTTACCTATGTTTTTATCATAATCATCATAACAAGGTACATAATAAGAAATGAATCGAAATTATAACAAGTTACTATCTATACAGTTTACTTCCGACAACCCGGTGAGGTTTATTTCATTTCCATACTTAATTCAATCAAACCTTTGTAATCATGGTAATTTTAAACAGAGTGTGCTTATCATTTTAGTGTCCGCATATCTGCACGTGGATAAGAAATATAATGTTGAGCTTTTTTTATTTTACCCCTATTACTATAATTGTAATTGATATTCTTTTTAGTTATTTGGCTGTTTATTTGTTTATTCCTTTAGTTGTTGATTCATTCGTTTGATCATTAACAATATCGCTACTTTTAAGATTATACTACTATACTAGTAAAATAAGGAATACTAGTTATTCTAGATCATGTTTAGCAGGACTGTCATGACCAAGATGATAACTATAGACATCCGACAAATGACATTTCTCTTATGATCATCTTTACTCATTGTCATTAATCAAACAAAAGATTACTGCCATGAAAAATGTGCAAGGAAGTTTATTACTGGATGCCCTGTTTATTGCTGAAAGCAAAGTGATTAAAAGACACACGAGATAATCCATGAGGCAGATCGTGTTATTTTGTTATCTTTAACTCGTCTGCTTTGGCCCATGATATTTTGTTTTTATCGAGTACGTTATCTCCTTCATTCTTTATATATTATATATATATATATATATATATAAAGTATGACCCAGCTAGGAATCATCCCCCCCAGGTCTAAGGACCTGTCTACGCCACTGTCTTTGAACGAGACTTCAAAATAGGGACTCTTCCTAATTCTCTCAAATTCTTTCATCCCTATAATTTTGCAGCCTATCATCATATATATTATACAAAAAGACTCTCACGCCTAACCATCAAAAATTTCACAAATAGGTGATCTTTGAATTAGATGACATTATGTACTACTAAAATAAACAAATAAAAATTAATATATCTAACAAAGTTCATTTAGCAAGTTCTGTCAATTTTTTCACAAAGTCATGGATGCGTCTTTGAGATTAGATGAAAATCGGAAGAAGCTACAACAACTAAACACTCGTTAAAGTTTACGTTTTATCATTTAATTTACATAAAGGGGGCGAGGTGTGGGAAGGTAATAGTCACATTTCGCAAACCTCTACAACGCGACATTAGAGTCTGGTAACACAAAAGTTAACGATTAATCATAGACTCGATTTTTTAGATTGATTGTACATTACAATCAATATAATCGAACGTAGAAAACTGTTCTAGAATAAATCCATGAATATTATGATTCATCCAGTAATCTTGAAATAACAGTCAAAAATTGAATCATCTACTGGAATTTGTTGAAAATTGAAAGTATTAACTTACAATTCTCTGTCGTCGCGACGTTTCACCAACCGCTGTTGGCTTCATCAGGCGAATGAACGCCAATCACGTCTTTCCAAGTGACTTCGCGCCAGAGTCAGCCGACCGTAGCGTCACTTGGTTCCCCAGGGGCGGAAGTTAATCCCGTGAGAGACAGCCCAACCTCGCCGGAATAGGACCCTTGTTACTATTCCCTACGTTGCGGGTCTATCAGAAAGGATCAGTCGCACGTTTGGTAGGTTCGGAATCTCCACCTCACATAAGCCGCATAGAACACTGAGACAGCTGCTTGTGCACGTGAAAGACCAACCGGTCAAGGATAAGAAGCGAAACGTGGTGTATGGTATTAGATGTGAACAAAGGGAATGTCAGGATTCCTACATCGGTGAAACTCAACAATCACTGAGAGCACGGATGTACCAACACCGTAAATCTACTGGTCTCGCAGCCATTCCTGAATCGGCGGTTTTCACCCACTTGAACGCGACGGGACACACCTTCAACAACAAGGACGTGGTGATCCTGGACAAAGAAAGCAGGTGGTTCGAGAGAGGAGTAAAAGAAGCTATTTGGGAAAGAGTGGAGAAGCCAACATTGAATCGGAGAGGTGGTTTGCGGTTCCAGCTGTCACACGCCTGGGACCGAATCCTACGGGAAGTTCAAAGCCGTCTCTCACGGGATTAACTTCCGCCCCTGGGGAACCAAGTGACGCTACGGTCGGCTGACTCTGGCGCGAAGTCACTTGGAAAGACGTGATTGGCGTTCATTCGCCTGATGAAGCCAACAGCGGTTGGTGAAACGTCGCGACGACAGAGAATTGTAAGTTAATACTTTCAATTTTCAACAAATTCCAGTAGATGATTCAATTTTTGACTGTTCTACAATCATTGCTAAGCTTTTAGTCCAGTCAATCTAGCCAGAATAGAGGGATAACCTACCACTAATTTCAACACGAGATATTCCACTGAAATGCTTTCCAGGAAGGTCTCATAAATAACATACTAAAAGTCTCATGGTCTTATACAGCGTCCCGTTTGAATTTCTCCTAATTATTAAATTTCTATTTAATTTACAAAGTCATGCAATAATTCATTTTCCAGCAAGTGTCCGGTTTTGATTTACGAACGTATTATCATATCTCTAATATACAGTTAATATACCGCGGTATCAGTTTAAAAATCGTTATTACCAATGATAAAAAAAGTTATACATGCAAAGGTTTATATCGTTACATATACTGGAGTAATAGGGACATGTAGATTTATTATAGGAAAAAGACCACACGGGAATATCGGACTCGATTATCGATTAAAAAATATTCCCGTTCTGTTTCTATAGTGATATACCATAGATACAAAGTGGGCGGAAATTCAACTCAATTTCGGTCATAAACAACATGAAATAACTTGATTTCAATCTTTACAATAAAAACAGGAAGTGTCATAGCAAATTCTGTTCGCGATTTTGACTTTTTTGTCACACGAAGCGTTCATGGATTTAAGAAAAGGGGATGAGGGATGGGTCAGGGGGCGCCACCCTAATAAGGATTAAAGTCCCAGAGATGAAAAAACATGAATAAGCAATATACGAAGAATGTTTGAAACGTTGGAATGTCCATATCATGCAATCAGATTTTGGAGTGGACGATGTCGCATACAACAGTTTTAGCCTCCACATTTTGGCTTGACTTTCTTGTTCTCCAGAATCACGCAGGCACTGCCTCAAGTTACTTTCATGAATAATTATTAATAATCATGAAACTGATTATATAGAGCACAAATTTATGTCCAAGTTCCTTTGATGTTAAGGTAAACAAGATTACTGAAAATGCTTTAAATGTTTCACACACTGTTAGAAAATTTATCCTTGAAATAAAAGAAGTTCCTGCAGCAGAGTCTCGAGAACACCTGTAATCTTAACATATCGTGTAATCTTACAGGAAATTGGTATTTGGTGTATGGCATCTTACAAATTTCCTTGAATAAAACAGTTATTTCACCTTTTTAAACAGACCTGTTCTGTTAAATTGCAGGAAAAAAAAATCATGTTTTATGAATTTACAAAATGATTCTGTAATTGCTTTCTGCAAAATCTTCTTTTATTTCTCTGTAAAATCACGGTTTTTTTAACAGTGCATGCATGTAAACACAAGATCCTAACACAAAATATTGATAGTTTACGATTACTATATGAATGCTCGTTACGAACAAAATTTCATGTGATTGGGTTATCTGAAGTTTGGAATGTATCTTTTCCACATGTTAAGTTTTATCAAAGTTTACAAGGATATTCACTAGAAGTTCAGTGTCATGAAGCGCCTCAAAGAGGGGGAGGTGTTGGCGCATTCATACATCTGTACCATACAAAGTATTAAGTCACAGCTTTGAAGTAAAACATACTGAATCCCTTTGGATTGAAGCATCATTTGAAAAGCAAACTTATCATAGCAGACGAATAGAAATGAATAGGATCATCTCGACTTACTGGTTTGAAACGGAGAGAACAGTTTCACATCCGATCCGGGACACTTCTTCAGCTCGTCTAAACTGTTCTCTCCGTTCCAAAACTAAGTCCAGGGGAGCGTTTCATCAATATTTTCATCCGACAAGTTGTCAGATCTGACATCTTTCCTCTTCCTCCTTTTTCTTCGTTTCTTACCTTCTCCCTCTTCTTTTTTTCTCCTCCATTTTTTACTCTTCTTCTTCATCTTCTTTTTCTTATTTTTTTATCCTTCTTATTCATCTTCTTGTTTCTTCTTCTTCTCCTTCTTCTTCTTGTTTTCTTCTTTTTCTTCTTCTTTTCCTTCTTATTCATTTCCCTCTTCACCTTCTTCTTTTCTTATTCTCATCATCTTTTTGTTTTTTTTTCTTGTTATTCTTCTTTTTGTTATTCTTATTCTTCTTCCTCCTCTTTTTATCATCTTCTTTTTCTTTGTTTACTTCTTATTTTTCTTCTTTTTCATCTTTTTAACCTCCTTCTTATTCATCATTTTTTTTCTTCTTATCTTTTTCACCTTCTACCTATTCGGGATCAGGACAACTTCCCCCGGACAATTACCCCCCACCCGGACAACTAACCCCGGAAATTTACCCCCCCCCCCTCCGAGGACAATTACCCCCGGACAATTAACCCCCAGATATTACCCCCCGTACAACTACCCCCCGGACAATTAACCTCAAGGACAAGTACCACCGGGAACAATTACCCCCCCCCCCTCGGATAATAACCCCCTAGTCAAAGGGAGTGCACAGAGTCATACGTCGGCTGTACGTTTGACGTAGGAAATACTCAAGGCATTCTCGAGTATCTTGAAATCAAACGAACACCGTAAGAAAGCTGTAAAAATAAGCTCTATTCATAGGCGGATCCAGGGAGGGCCCCCCCCCCTTTGGCGGAGCAAAAAAAAAGGGGGAAAAAGAAAAAAACAAGAAAAGGAAGAAGGTGAAATAAAAGGAGGGAGACGAGTGAAAAAAGGGTCAGGGGAAGACTTAGATAATGATTATAAAATATATTTTATGTCACTATATTAAATTTTTCGCTTGCGCTTGCATAGCCTGTTCGATGAGAACCATATTTTGCTAAACAGGCTGATATGTAGCTTAAAGTATCACGTTTTGAAATCGATATACAAAGCATATTTCAGCTCGGACATTATTCATTATTTTGTTTGATTCACAAACTGATTTTTCTTCTTCTTTTCCTTATTAATTTTCTTCTTCATATTTCAGCTCGGACATTATTCATTATTTTTTTTATTTACAAACTGATTTTTTAAGTGCTCTGTTTAATGTCCGTTTTATGGTGTGAATATAACCTGCAGCTTGTGCTATGCGCTCGCATTATTTGATTTGCCAAATTATGTAACAAACCACTTAACCTCCCCCCCCCCCCTTTGAGAGTTTACCAAAAAATCCGTCTCACGATATGCGCTCGCATTGTTGTTAAAAATATACCAACTCACAAATCCTATTCATGATTACAAAAGTGCATAAAATCAGTTTTCAGGCCTCAGTGTCAACACATTTCACTCACTCATTAGCCTTATTACATTATAATAAAATTTTCATTAATTCTTAATGACTAAATTGTCCCTTTTCAGAAATGAATATCGACAGTATAAAAAAAAGGTCTTGAAGCTCGTCAGGGGGGGGGGGGGGCAAAAAAGGTCTTTCAAGCTCGTCAGGGGGGCAGTAAAGTTCTTCAACCGTGTCAGGGGGGCAAAAAAGGTCTTTCAAGCTCGTCGGGGGAGGGGACAGGTATACGTCCTTTGCATGGGTTGTGGCTCGTAGGTACGCTAGTGTTCAAGAGGTACTAAAATTGTCTAGTTTCAGATCAGGGGAGCCTTTTTATGAAAGGACTTGTCGGACGTTTTATCCGACAAGTCCTATTTTATCCGACAGTTACTATAGTAACAGTGCCTCTCAGCCAATCAGAATCAAGGAAAGATCTCAGATCTGACAACTTGTCAGACAAAAATGTTGATGAAACGGTCACCTGATCGCGCTTTGCGCTCGCATAATTTATGTAAGAAGTAACCAAATTACCCATCCTTTTTCATGATTTACAAAACATGATTAGAGCGTCCAATTTTTAGGTCTGAAATCTCAATTTTTTTTTCCGTTCGCGCTCGCATCAATTGTTTGATTTTATACCTATACCGTTAATGATTACAAAAGGTGTTCAGAATGTCATTTTTTAGCTCAGAATGTCACCAGAAATTCAGCTCGCGCTTCGCGCTCGCACTATTTAATAGTTGAAATATGTATCGTTTTAATGGCTAATTGCAAAACCTCCTTAACAGGTCCCTTTTCGATCAAGCAAGAAACCATATCAACAATTTCTTCTCGCGCTTCACGTTCGCAGTAATTATCTAGTTACATACGCATCTTGTTCAAGTTCACAAACATTGCCCAGAATAATCAATTTTCTGGTTAAAATATAAACATGAAATTCCAAAAAAAAATCTGTTTGCGCTTCGCGCTCACACTATTTAAATAAGGCTTATAAGATAATTACACTTTTTATGTTGCTTTATAAGAATAAAGCATAGAAATGACTGTTAGGACATCGGCGTTTGCCCCCCCCCCCCCTTATTTCTCACGACCAAGAAAAAAAGAGAAAAGGAAAGGGATAAGGGTGAAATATAGGACTATTATTTTCGAAAAATGTTATGTAGAAATGTATGAAAAACTATGATTTTTGTAACAAAAATGTTGAAATTTTTGCTCGCTCGCTTCGCTCGCTTGCACCTTATTAATTTTTACGTGATATGCTGTATTTAGCCTCATTTTTGGCTTATTATTCCACTGGGACAACCCCTTCAAAGAAACAAACAAAAATCAACTTGCTGATCGGGGAAAATATGGGTAAAAATATCGCCCCCTCCCCGTCCCTATTGGCGGAAGCTGGATCCGCCCCTGCTTCCATATGTGCTTCTCGTTGTTACTCTGCAGTAACATTATACGATTAATATTGTGAAATTGACAGTAATTCACGATATTGAATGCAACTTATTTTCGTTTCATTATTTTTGGTTTTCCTTCCTTAATCTTTTCTTTGTTTTCTCTCTTTCATTCTTCTCTGATCTATCAACTCTACTGTATCCTTTCTTTGTGAAGCATCCATTTTTATCTCATCTTCTTACACTTTGTGTATTTCTTCCTGTTTCTTCATCCTATTAATTCATTCAAACCATCTCACTTTCCCACCTCTCCAACACACGGTTCATAACATTCTCTCAATCTCCCAGCCTCTGTCATTTCTCTTTTTCTTTCTTTCTTGCTCTCTTTCTTAATGTTACTCTCCCAAACCTTACTTTTTAAGTTCTACTTGTCTTAACTCTTATTAAACTGTGGTACACCTCGTAATGAGCAAGATGGTTATAGGATTCATCAATAAAAAGCCCAGGGGGGGGGCATTTAAAATGGACGAGTCGATACCATGCGCGACCAAAAAACACGTAAAAAGGGATTTTTTTTCAAGATTGGGCACGTTACGTACATTACGTAATAAGAGTGTAAAACACTAAAATACTGGAAAAATGGTATACATTTTTACAAGCAAAGCTACCTGTTTACGGTCCAATTTCCGAGGGTATAAATACACTCACTGAAATGGTATATACAGGATGTTTTTAATGTAAAACTGTATAAGTACATGGGGTCCGATTTGAGCGAGGTATGTCAGAAGGGCGGTACTGATATGTATAAAAAGGTAAAGCCAATTGCCGACGTCCATGACAGAACAATTAAAATATTGTACTTTTTTAGGGGGTCAAATTAAAGGGGTGGTCTTGGCTGGAAATATTTATACCTCAATAAATAGAGTAAAATTCACAAAGCAAAGTGATGAAAACTTGATCAAAATCGGATGACAAATAACAAAGTTATTGAATTTTAAAGATTTCCATTAGTCCGGTGAAACAGTTTTGGGCATGTCTTCATGAATATTCATTAGGTGGGCTGATGATGTCATATTCCCACTTGTTCTTTTGTACTTTATTATATGAAATTAGGTTTATTTATTTGTTTATGGCAAGAACTAGAACAATTGAATTGACAACTGATAAGTGCATTAGTTATTAATATCCACAACTTATTTGATCATAATTGAGACACATCATTTACACATGTGAAGAGCTCACTTGCAAAAGGAGTTAGGTCTAGTTTTCATCAAATTGGATTATGTCTGAATTATATAGATTTTTAGTATCTCTATAGGATGATACCAAAGAAAAGTTGAAATTCCCATTAAAAAGTGAACTAAAATGGCAAAGAAAGATCCTTTTTTCAAAAGGGGTTAGGTCCACACAAATTTCTTTTTAAAGAATAGCTTAAAAATATTAAGACAGGTAGATTTCTTTTATACTCAATTTTATGTTCTCATAGTAGGGTATCATGAAAATTCAGTTTTCGCCTAAGAATATTGCAATATGGGAGAACTAAAAATAATGCTCTTCATAGAATGGACCTAATCCCTTTTGCAACCAAACTCTTAACTCATTTTTCAAAATGGGGTTAGGTCCATTTTCCATAAATTTTATTTCTTTCTTTCTCTAAACCTCTAAATTTTTAGTCGCTCTGATGATACCCCCAAAAAAGTTTGAAATTCAAACAAAAACGAGAATGAAAGTTGCAAAGAAAGATCACTTTTTTAATCAAAAGAGATTGGATTCATTTCAGTTTGCTTGCAAAAGGGCAAGGTCCACAATGATAATTTGAAAAAAAATATATATAGGAAAAAATTGAAGACAGGTAGATTTCTTTATACCTAGTTCCATGTTCAAATGAAAGGGTAGTGCATCATTGTACATCAATATTGCATTCTCGGAATGGTCCAAAGTGGACCTAACCCCTTTTGCAACTAAAACTCTTCATGTATGAAAAAATGAAACAGATTCCATGTAATAAAATAAGACAGTGGGGATATGACATCATCAGCCATCCTCATGAATATTCATGGCGGTGTGCATATAAATGTTTTCACAAAGATATTGATAAAATCTAAAATTCAATAATTTTGTTATCTGATTTTGGTGAAATTTTCAGCCCTAACCATACCCGTAAAAGAATGCTTGTCAAGGGTACCGTTTATTTTTATTATTATTTTTTTAATACTTGTTATAGGGGTAGGGTTTCACACGCCAATACTTGTTTAGGGGTGCATTTTCAGAACATGGAATATATATGTTTAGGGTGCTTCAACCCAATGTTCACGCATGGTATCCACTGGTGAATGGAAGTGCCCCCCTCCCCCCGGATAAAAAAGTTAACTGACTTATAACATGCCCGAAAAAATGGGATTTTTTTTTTTTTTTTTTTAACAAGTGCACACCTAGTTAGCAATAATGCATATAGCATTTCCATTTATTTGAAAGCAGGATAAAAGAGCGTTGCAGATTAAATGCCTTGCTCATGGTCATAGGTGCCACGGCCGGGGATCGAACCCCTGACTTTTCCATGTATAGCCAGGCGCCTTAGACCACTCGGCCACGGCACCTCGGATTTGATCTTCCATAGATTTTAAATAGCGCCATCTGTATGGCGATTAGGAAACAGTTTTTTTCGGGGATTCCCCGTGACGCAGCGCAGCTAGTGACGACATCGCTCTTCGCCATTTTGGTAATTGGCCGCGTACTCTACAAACTCTTCTTCCTCATCTATTCCGAACTCTGACAGTTCACTGGTGGTCATTGTTATCATCATCATGGAGACATCCAAATGCTGAGATGTTGATCAAGTGTTCAGAATCAGTCGTTAACTTAAACAACAAGATCTACTGGCATGACTGACTGGATACCAGCTAATCGAGTTCTGAATCTGAATTGGACTCACTCACACATTGTACGAGGTTAGTATATGTACTAACCTCGTACAATAGATACTAACCTCGTACAATAGACCGTGTTTGACCCTGGATTTCAAAGTAGTCGGCAAACATCGCTTCATTGCTGAAGTAATATTTGCCGAAACTCCTTCTCGCTACGCACCGGGGCTCTTGCCGGTAAGTAGCAATAGATTAAAGAAATATGAAAATAATAATAAAATAATAATCATTAAAAAAAAACAAATTTCGCTTACCTCGGCCTCGAAAGTGACTTCGCTTGTCTCTTCCACGGAAATACAAGGAAGCCCGTTGGTGGCGCTAATAATTTCACAAACTTGATTCAGCTCCTCGGTAATTTTATAACTGTATCTAAATTCTTTGAATGCGCAATCCTTATGATTAATTTACTAATTATGGGCACCAATGAATGAAATACCTTCAAAAACATAATTAAAGATTATTATTGGTGATGATAACACTTATTTGCAATGAATTTAAAAAGATGACTAATAAAAAAAAATGAAAATAATATACATGCCTGGAAAGAAACCAGCAGTACAGGATTTAACGAACGTCAATAATACGTATACGGTATCCCAAAGTCTATACAATGAAAAGATTGGACACTTCACGGACTTCGCGTAATGCCTTGCGTCGATTTGCGTGTAGAAGTAGTGTAGGTGCCTAGTCTTTCCCTTGTCGTGTCTTTGATATGAATATAAATCGCGCGCCCTCTTTAGGCGAAAATTGATATCCGCGCTGAGCAGTTTTCATCTCCGTAAAATCTTCACTAAAGATCAAGAAAATATACATGTTTTTTAAAAGAAACTTCAAGGAGAAGTCACAGAAGGATCTAAATGATTCGGTAAGTGTCATAGCAGAATGTGATATATAAAATTTTAAGTAATATTTTATGTGGGCAAAAGCCCAGAAAAGTTTAACTGTGTCGTGTGTGTCGCGTTGCATTCGACTGATATTCCTTCGCACGCGAGATGCTTTGAACCCATGGGTGAATTGGACTCGGAGTCGTCGACGGTCAAGTTCATCACGAATCACGTCAGGCATGTCAGGTTGTTGGCCAACGACTGGGCCTGGAAAGAATGATCAGATAATACTGCAGCTGCAGGTCATGCAGGTGAGATGATCGACATGTTCTTTTTTCCATTAATTGCTTTGTAGTAATTGCCAACCTTTGTTTTGTAGCCTTAGTTAGGGGGTCTTCCCACGAGGCTGAGGCCTGGGCCGGGTCAACATCACTCATGGTTTCAAATCGTCTCGTGTGTGAAGTGTTCATATGCACCTGGTGCACGTGAATCTTTCACACCCTTTTTACGAAAATAACTATGACTTTACATCATAGCTAAGATTTCTACTTGTTCTATAACACTTACCGAACCATATGGATCGTTCGTTGAATTCTCTTTGCTGTTTTTTTTAATAAAATAAGAGCATTTTTCGTGATCTTCACGTAGATAACTTCTGCTCAGTGTGGATATCAATTTTTGCCTAAAGAGGGCGCGCGATATTATTCACCAAGCCGGTAGGCACTTAAGAACCAAGTTTGAAAGGATACTCGTAAAATTATGTCACTCTCGCCGATGAATATTCATTAGATCGTGGCCGTGCGTGTTCAATACACACTGAGTGCATGCATGCAGAGAGTTTGTATTGAACACGCACGACCACGATCTAATGAATATTCATCGCGACAGTGACGTAATTTTACGAGGGTCCTTTCAAACTTGGTTCTTAAGTGCCTACCGTACCTTTGTTTACGGTCTTGCAAGCTAGCTGCATTCTAGGCGATCAGCATTATTTTCTTGCTCGTTCAATCCACTTTCAGCATCATCTTGTCAAAAGATGGCGTACTTTACCAATAAGTATATACATGAGATGCAACCTGTTGATTTTAGGTACAATTTCCTATTATGCGCTGACGACTTGAATTGAGAATGTTCGATACGAAAAATTGCTTTTCGCTTGTTGTTTGCGTACTTTCCACCGCAGTATTAAGGACGGATCGAACGGAGTATCCTGGTTGAGACTCGGAGGTAAGCGATAAAAACACTTTTATAAACAATTTCCAATTCATTTTTAAGACAAATTTAATTATTAAAATAATAATACGATAGTGGATAAATACTGAAACGTTTGGCGTTTTTCATTCCCTCACATTCGTGTGATGAATGAAAACGTCAAAGTCCACTATGAAACCACAAGCGTTGTGCGAGGTTATTATTACTAACCTCGCATGTTGTGTGAGTGGGTCAACATGGTCAACGGCCACAATCCCACATGACCAATTTTTTCTCAAAATCGTATTTCTCAGGAGTAACGTAAAGTAACACTGATAGAAGCGCTGCTCCAAAAATTTGGATTGTTCCAGAAAAAAAGGATATCCTCATAAACCAGGACAAATCATGTCTTGAGAAACTGAGATTGTCCGTGTATAGAGCCTTAGAGGGACAGTTTTTGTCTCACCTGCGAAGCAGAGTGAGACTATAGGCGCCGCTTTTCCGACGGCGGCGGCGTCAGCATCAAATCTTAACCTGAGGTTAAGTTTTTGAAATGACGTCATAACTTAGAAAGTATATGGACCTAGTTAATAAAACTTGGCCATAAGGTTAATCAAGTATTACTGAACATCCTATTAGAGTTTCATGTCACATGACCAAGGTCAAAGGTCATTTAGGGTCAATGAACTTAGAACATGTTGGGTTTCTTTGTTGAATAACCATCATATCTCTGTAAGTTTATTGGTCTAGTTCATAAAAAGTGGACATAAGAGTAACCATGTATCACTGAACATCTTGTGCGTGTAGGGTCGTTTACAGCTCACGAAATAAACTTCCTACACGGAGGGAAACTATAACGTTCTAACGCACACGAACTTGAAAGTCACCACGACGCTTAAATAATCACCACGAAGACCTTGTCTTAAAGTTCCAACCAATAAAGCCTTGTTGCATTTATTCAATGGATAAAGATCGACGAGCAATACCAAATGTCGAAGTGTCACTTTATTCCTAACATAAACTTGCGTGTGAACACGACTTGAACGTAATGTGTGAACACTGCTTGAGCTTATATGACTTAGGTGTAGGTGTGTGTGTACCACCTTGTGCGTGTGAGTGTGGCACTGTGTGTGTGTGTGGTTAGCTGAAACAAATAAACATAAACATAAATTAATAAGTAAATTGTATAAGTTAAATTAAATTGTCTTACATACATGAATACTGTATGTATGATATTATACTTGTTTAACTTCATAGTAAACACCAAATGTAATATAAACCAAAGTAAATTATTTGTGGACTTATCTTTCAAATGTGAATTGGGCTCTAAATAGTGATTAGATGCGTTAATGATGCACTGATCATAACTTGTTATTCATGATCTATTCTATAAATTAGACAAAGAGATTAAACATCAACCATAAACATTAACTAAATACATGTATACTTCACACATGAATTATTCCTTTAACTTTTCCGTAGTACAACAGCTAATAAGAACTTCTAAACTTTCATTTCTGTCTCTAAATGACATTCCTATAAACCCCATTCACACTGACTTGAATCAGTGAGAATTAAGTTTGTGTAGGAACAGATCCTCAAACAGTGGTTTTCTCTGAAACTCTGCTCTGGAGTCTGATTCATCACCAGCCAGAGAGTGGCCTGCATCCCCTCACACACACTGGTATTGGTGTATTGCATGCATTGAATGCACAGTGTAGGGCTTCCCTTTGTGAGGAGATGCGAGCACTGTCCAGAGTATGATGATGAGTCATAAACTCCTTCTCGCTCTAAACTTACTTTCACTTCTTTCCCTAACTTGACTATATACACAATATGTGATATATAAAATGATGCTACTAATGAATACATAATCTATAACTGAAACAACTTATCCCAGATAATATACAAGGATTGAATGAATCTTAAACTAAAATGAATCTATCATACATATAATAGAACATACATTAAATGTAAATTATATCTTGCTGGGTGTGCCCATTATGCTGCACACATAATTATCTCGCATCACAGAAACATATATATACTCCATGAGAGAGTTGGTAGAATTACTGACCAACTTGCAATATGTATCTTCTAAGTGAAATCTTGCAATTAATACATTAATATCTAATTACAACATTATGCAATATAATAAATGAGAATAATTAAACTCACCAACTGTTATATACCCCAAAATGATGAATTTCTTGTCAACTTGCTGTGAGCTTCTTCAATAGCAACTGCATCCAACTTTCCTTTTCTAAGCAATGAGCTCTTTGTGCAAGAATGATGCCCACTCCTTGGGCTTGACCACAGATATGCAAATTAGGGGTTACACTCCTAACATGCCTAATAGGGGTGTTACTCATATATTCTTAAAGGTAAATTTTGGGAACTAATTTTGACTGGTAGCCGCCGTAACAGTGCGAGTTAGAGTAGAATTCAAAGTCAGCACTGCTGCTATATTGAACCATGTGATGCAGGTGAGACGGCCAGAGGCATTCCACTTGTTTCACTTTAGAATACCCCCTTGGCCCTGAGGACATAGATCTACATACATGATCTAGATCATACAGATGGCAATTACGGTATTCAGAATCTTGTTATGAATCCTGATATGTTTTTTTTGACTAGCGCACTCAATTGATGTCGGCACTTGACAGATGAATGTACTTTCATAGATTTCTTGTGTTGAGAAATCTTTAAAAACTGAGACAGCCCCTGTAAACTGGGACGATCCCAATTTTCTGATCAGATCCTACTGGTCTCAGCTAATAGTTCTTCTCACTACTGAACTTTCTGAAGTTACCGGTAGGGCTGTAGACTGTGAATCGCCAGCGTGCTGCTTTCATGTGGGTCAGAGTGCTGCTCTGAAACTTTCTACAGATATTTTGTTCTTTAAATTAGAGTAGGATCCAATAAATTCCAAGCTCTGGTTGTTCTTAGAATTTTTTTCTTCTAATTTTCTAATAACATACATGTAGGCAATAGTGTGTTGAATAAGTTGCTGGCTTACTACATGTATGAAGAATTTTTAAGTTAAAAGTTCATTAGTTTTAATGACAAATCCAGATCAAAACATTCAAATTGTTTTTAAATCTTTTTCATATCAACAATGTTTGTAAAACTGTTGCAAGAAATATCGGTGTCATCAAGAAACTTAAAAAGGTTCTTCCAGCACAGGCGCTATCCATGTTGTATTGTGCATTAATTTTACCCAGGGACCTGAGGGTGCTGCGTGTATTATTTTCCAGAGGCAGCACTTCCGCGAAATCAGGTTCCCCCTGTATTTTTTTTAATATGTTGTAATAATGTACATAATTATCACATCCAAAACTTGCAAATCATTTACATAGTCTTTCACATATTTCAATAACATTACGAAAATTTCCCGTTTGATTCTCGACCTCACTTCGGACTGCAAACTGCGGTTTCATACCCCGATTTGTGTTTGGAATATCTCAAACAACTTTTCCAACCCCGATAAACCCATCTTGGCCAGGTAATCCCCTTGTCTCGATTTCACCATCACGGGCCAGCTAAATGAGCGTGAGCCAAGGACGAAATGATAAACAACAGCTGTGCTATTACGTAAGACTTGTCTGCCTGTAGAAGGATCTTCGGAATGAAATTATTGTATTCGATATTAATCACGTTTTCAAAGGCATATTACATTCAGACATCCAATACTAGTCCATTTTCAATTTCGAACGAAGAAAATCGACCTTGAAATAAGGAAAGTAAGCGAATAAAAATTACGATATGCTTAGCATGCAAGGACCGCGATGCATGCATAGTTTCTGTCCGTCCAGCAAGAAAATGGGTTCACTCGCGCAATGATACAGTCTTAACGTTCGAAAAATAGAAGTAATGGCATACCAACATACAAAGTATAATAATCATGCTGCTGATATGCACAAAAATATGAAATCATTTTTTTTACCCCAAAGTCTTATTCATAATTTAAATACAAACTATGCCTGTAACTATTTTTTTAATCGCAAACGTATTATCTATGTATAGGCCTACACCTCAACTTTGAGAAAAGGACATTTATAGGCCTCACTACAGATATGATTGGCAAATGCACGTTCTTTAGAGGTGTAGAAAGGGGTGGATGAAGAAAAATAAGTCTAGAAAGAAAAAAATTAGACAGCCAGACAGAGAGAAAGAAGGAAAGAAAGAAAGGAAGGAAGAAAGAAAGAAAGAAAGGAAGGAAGAGAGAGAAAGAAAGAAAGAAAGAAAGGAAGAAAAACTTTCTATCAACGCGTGTATACATGGAACTCCATGCGCTCGCCGGAACACATTGCAATCCATCGTGTGTGGCCCCCTGCTGTGACCGTAGATGCTGGGGTGAATTATCTTCGGACCGAGGTCAAGAAACAGGTGTTTCTATACTTAAATTTCATGCTTGAGGGCAATAGGATTTGTATTACTGGGAGAAGAGATTTGATGATAAGGAAAAATGGGGTATACAGCTCTCAAACGCGAGATTTTCGTCATGAACTTCGCTCCTATTACGCGACTCAATCAAGCTCGGCACTCGGATACAGACGTGGTCGCTTGCGATACGTATAACCATAGTTTACACACTACTCGATAGCAGGGAGGAACACATGGGTGTGGCTGGACTTCAAACTTTCAGGTTTTATGTCGAATCAAGTGTGCGCGCGCCCGACCGCCCGTGTTTTGTATAAAATAGTTACAAGTCAGACAATTGAAATCAAATTTGGCCCATTTGGGGGTGCTGCATGTGTTATTTGGAAAGCTAGTGGTAGGTATGATAAATGACAGAAATGTAATGAAAATAAACGACGTTTTGTAGACCCCCCTTCAGAATTTTCCGACACAGTACTTAAAATAGTGTTTAAATTCATCCTTTTTTAGATCGGAATATCAAATATTTTCTACTCGCGCTTCGCGCTCGCATTGTTGATTGTTATAATAAAAAAAATATATTTAGAATGCCCAGATGCTAGGTCTATCTCTAACACGCGCACGCATGTTTATTCAGATACGCAGCTTGTTTAGGAGGTACTCCGGGCTGAAAATATTTAATCAAAGACATTTTATAAAAATAAATAAATTTTATGAAAATCTGATAACAAATAGTTCAGTTATTTAATTCTAAATTTCAGCAATATTTTATGAAAATGGCGATATGCATGTCGTCATGAATATTTAATAGGTGAGTTGACATGGACGGTAATCAGTCCCCAAAGGTAGGGGAGACCAGGGCCCGGAAAATTTGACAAGCCAAAAAAAAATTTTATCACCCTAAACGTTAGGTCATTGTAACCCTAACAAAATTAAGGTCATTTAGTCAAAAATACATGTATTATTTTGATTGTCAAGTGATGTATTTTTCTCCATAATGAAAGGCCAAAAAATAGGAGGGGGACATATGATATTGTGCCCCCTTGTCCGCTCTGGGATTTCCGCCCATGTGGGTTAAAGATGCTACATTCCCACTATCTTGTATGGAATCAAATTGTTTCATTTTTTTCAAACAAGTGTAAATGATATGTCTCCTTTATAATGAAATAAGTTGCAAATGTTTTTGGTTCTTCAAGGGAAAATATTGAATAAACCTAATTCTATATAATGAAATACAAAAGAACAAGTGGGGATATGACATCATCAGTTTGCTCATTGAATATTAATGAAGACATGCTTAAAACTCACCGGAATAATGCTGATCTTTAAAATGCTATAACTTTGATTTCTTTGTCAGATTTTGATCAAATCTTTATTCTTATGTTCGTCTGATTTTTTTTTATCTGTTCAAACCATATTACATTTAGAGCGGAGTATCAGATCAGAATATCAGAAAATTTCTGCTCGCGCATTGCGCTCACATTATTATTATAAAAATATATCAAATTACCCATCACATTCTTGATTAACAAGACATGAATAGAATGTCCCGTTTATAGGTCTGAAATCTCAATTTTGTTTCCCCTCGCATCAATCGTATAATTGTATACCCATCCTGTTCATGATTAGAAAAGTGCTTAAGATGTCCCATTTATAGGTCTGAAATCTCATTTTTATTTATGCTCACGCTTCACGCTTGCATCCATTGTATAGTTATATACTACCAATCCTCTTCATAATTAGAAAAGTGCTTAGAATCTCTCGGTTTTTTGGTGGGGTTTGAAATCTCAATTTTGTTTCTGCTTGCGCTTCGCGCTCGCATCAAATGTATATACCTATCCAAAGCATAATTACAAAAAGTGCCTAGATTGTCCAGTATTTAAGTCGGAATTGGAATCACACACACACACACATATTTATATATATATATACATGTATATATATATATATATATATATGTGTGTGTGTGTTTGGGGGGGTGTTTGTGTGTGTGGTGCCCTTAGATGGGTGTGTGTGTGTGTAATTATGGAAAACTCAATTGTGCCCCCTCCCCCCACCTTTGAGGAGAGCTTTCAGCACCCCCACTGAAAAAATCGTTCCCAGGTCCCTGATTTTACCATATCTTTAATAATTATCAGATTCTTGCATGGGGAAATGCCTCTCAAACGAGACTCAACAGAGTATTTCTACTTCCGAAAAAAGTAATAGGATAATATGTAATGTGCCCTTTAGATATATGGATTGTTTCGTCAAAACGTATCCTTAATGGGTTCTAGGACAGTTACCCCCTGGACAATCACCCCCCCGGACAACTACCCCCCAGACAATTACCCCCCGAGGACAATTACCCCCCGAGGACAATTACCCCCCGGACAACTACCCCCGGACAACTACCCCCGAGGACAACTACCCCCCGAGGACGACTACCCCCCCCCCCCGGACAATTACCCCCGGACAACTACCCCTGGGGCCTGTTGCAGAAAGAGTTGCGTTTAAACGCAAGTCAAAAAATCAAACGCAAGTCCCAAATGCGCGCTGTTGATTGGTTGAAAATCAAGTTGCGCATGATTTTTAGAGTTGCAATCGATTGCAACTCTTTCTGCAACGGGCCCCCGGACAATTACCCCCCGGACAACTACCCCCCAGGCAACTACCCCCCGGACAACTACCCCCGGACAATTACCCCCCGGACAACTACCCCCCGGACAACTACCCCCGGGATAATTACCACCCGAGGACAATTACCCCCCGATGACAATAATCCATCCCCCTCCTCCTCTCCAGCATCGATGTTAGAATCAAGCGGGACCTATTGTAAGTCTTGGCCAGTGGCACAGGTTTTCGAAATATTTTGTACTTCGTCTTATCTTAATAACGTTCTCTTTCCTTTTCTCTCTCTTTCTCTCTATTTACTCTCTCATTTTGTTTCTTTTTCCTTTTTTACTTCAGTGCTTGCGCCTCCAAACCTCCCATTCAGTTGCGCACATATGCATTAGATAATAAAGCATCCCTCATAATACCTTTTATTTTTAAGTTTTCATGAAACAATCGAACATTCATGAAAGGACACGGTTACACATAATAATCACAAATGCTAAACATCTCTGATTCAAACTGATCTTATTTTTTTTATTGATGTTGGGTTTACTTTCATGAAAAAAAATCAGGAAAATAGATAAAATATTAAAAAGACACCTTCATAGGTAGAAATAATGAAAGTCGATATTGCAACCATGAACACTAACAATGACAAGTATAAAACTGCTATTTAAAACAATTCAAAAAACAAGAAGCTAAGAATTATGAAACAATTGGTGCACATTCCAGATTAAAACGTGACTTTATTAACGTAATATAATCAGTTTAACAACTTTAAAGTAAAGATAATAGACGCAAAGGATCACCATGTAGCTTTACCATTAAGGGTGAAAGTAATTAGAAGGAAACTAAGTACTAAATTGCAAACGTTATGACATAATCAAATACAGTGGTTTACATACAAATGAACAATCATGACAGTGTTAAGCATATACAATTTGTTTATAGTATCGAACACTTATTAACAAAAAATACAGCTCTTATCAATTTGAAGAATAAAGGATTATCTTAATTTCCCCGAACAACTACTCTCATGAATGGGTTAACAAAGAAACTATATTTAAAAAAAAATACAAACACCAAACATACAACAAGCTAGACAGATTCAACTGCGTCCATTGCATCTGTGACTTTTGACCAACGTCGTCCAGATTTTGAATTGTGTAAACAATGGTTCAATATGATAGGCAATATAATATGATACGAGGTCAGCATAAATAGGTTTTCGTATGATATCTGCAATTATTGATCTTTGAACTAATGTACTTCGATCTCTCATTTATTTAAGGTGACGTATACCATCCTTAACATTTAAGTTTACGTTACAAATTATTCTTGACGCTTGAAATTTACCCTATAAGAGTAGACGATTGTGAGGAAGTTCAAGAAATATGATAAAGAAATCAGAATCTCGAATTACATGTATAAGCTACTTGACCTGGGCATTTTGGCGTTAGACTTGTGTACGTAAAATACATTCAGACATTCTTCTTTTTGCGAATAGGCCTATATAATTTCGCAAAATATCACTTTAAAATTTTGTTCTAAACTTGATATATAACAAATAAGCAGAACTTCAAGAAAATTTCAAGGAAATTTCACAATCGGACACTGCGTCCCTGAAGGCTGACCATGTACTTTATATATTTCATCAGCTTGTCTTTCTATTTGAATAGGATCTGTTGTATATTACTTCAACCTAGCAAGGTGTCTATCTATATGAATGTATAAAAGAATATGTATCTGTTTTTTAGATATTTATGTTAAAATGTAAATTGGAAATAAAACTCATAAAAAAAAAACATTGTGAATAGAAAATACTTCGACACTACATCGAATTAATTAAGTGAAGGACAAATTGAGTATCACTATTAAGAAAGTTTTAAATTATTTTGATCGTTCATGGAAAAATGTATTTAGAGATAGATAAGTGTTCCGCCATGGTATAGTAAAATGAGAATGAAAGCTTTAGAACAAGATAGCTTGTGTGAAAACAGAAAAAATCAAAGAAACAGATCAACGAAAGTTTGATAAAAATCGGACAAATAATGAGAAAGTTATGAGCATTTGAATATTGCGATCACTAATGCTATAGAGATTCTCAAATTGGCAATGCGACAAAGATGCGTGAAGTCACTTGTAAACAACTCTCCCCATTACTTTCGTTTTTGTTCACTTAAAATGCCTCTTTTATCACATCTATCAGTAGATCATGTGTTCTTTCTATAGGAGGACATGTAATACAGATTTTATAAAATGCATCATGGATAATAAGTTTGTATCACCACAAGAGAAAGCAAAAAGAGACATTTTGAGGGTATTTGATAGTCCATCAAAGGGAAAGCTGTTCACATGTGGCATCACACATCCTTGTCGCATTGCCAGTGGGATGATCTATATAGCATTAGTGATTGCAATATTCAAAATTTCAAATGCTCAGAACTTACTCATTATTTTCCATTTTTTCTCAAATTTTCTTTGTTCTTCTCCGATTTTTCTATTTCGACACAAGCCTACTTATTAAGATTTGCAGATGAAGCCGACTTTTTACGGCTTCTGTCAGCTGTGATCGTTTGATTCGAAGATACTCGAGAATAAAATAATTGTCCTGGGGGGGTAATTGTCCTTGGGGATAGTTGTCCTCGGGGGGTAGTTGTCCTCGGGGGGTAATTGTCCGGGGGTAATTGTCCTCGAGGGGTAGTTGTCCTGGGGGTAATTGTCCGGGGGGGTAATTGTCCAGGGGGTAGTTGTCCGGGGGGGGGTAATTGTCCGGGGGTAGTTGTCCGGGGGGTTGTTGTCCAGGGGGTAATTGTCCGGGGGTAGTTGTTCCCGGGGGTAGTTGTCCGGGGGTAGTTGTCCTCGGGGGGTAATTGTCCAGGGGGTAGTTGTCCGGGGGGGTAGTTGTCCGGGGGGTAGTTGTCCGGGGGGTAGTTGTCCGGGGGGTTGTTGTCCAGGGGGTAATTGTCCGGGGGGTAGTTGTCCGGGGGGGTAATTGTTCTCGGGGGGTAATTGTCCAGGGGGTAGTTGTCCTGATACGTCCTTAATGTCATTGATTTTGACCGTTTACAGTTATTCCAAATTCATTTATCAGCTAGATAGAAATAGTGTACCTTGTGTCCTACAAAAGAAATTTATGAGAAATGATGCCTTGCATTCATATAATACTAGACACTCATAATGACTATCACTTAGTAATTTTTTAATTAAATTTTCTTAATTTCTTATGTTTAAATCCTTGGACCCCGTGGAAGAACAGTACTGTCTATGGGCAGAGCTGAACCGGGTGTCCTTCCGATTTCACATGTCTATTTGTTATTGTTGTTTGTTTGTATATATCTATTCTTACTTGATATTTTTTTTTATATATATCTTGCTTTTATATGTTCCTTTGTACACTTATGTTTTTATTGTGAATTTCGGTAAATAAATAAATACAAAAATACAAATACAAATTTCAAGCAAAACTATATTTTTCACAGGACCCAAATTCTGGAATTCTCTGAACAGAATAATAAAAAAGGCATCTACCTTGAATGGATTTAAATTACTCATTAAAAATTCTTCTGAATTCTTAATGATTTAAAGGTCAAGTCCACCTCAGAAAAATGTTGATAATTTGAATCTATAGAGAAAAATCAGACAAGCACAATGCTGAAAATTTCATCAAAATCGGATGTAAAATAAGGAAGTTATGACATTTCAAAGTTTCGCTTATTTTCAACAAAATAGTTATATGAACGAGCCAGTTACATCCAAATGAGAGAGTCTATGATGTCACTCACTATTTCTTTTGTTTTTTATTGTTTGAATTATACAATATTTCAATTTCTACGAATTTGGCAATTAGGACCTCCTTGCCTGAAGCACAAAATGTTAAAATAATGGAATTCCACGTGTTTAGGGAGGAATGAAACTTCATTTACATGACAATGACGAGAAAATCAAACTATTTCATATTTAATATAAGAAAATGCATAAGAAATAGTGAGTGAGTGATGTCATCAACTCTCTCATTTGGATGTAACTGGCTCATTCATATAACTATTTTGTTGAAAATAAGCGAAACTTTAAAATGCCATAACTTTCTTATTTTACATCCGATTTTGATGAAATTTTCAGTGTTATGCTTGTTGAATTTTTCTCTTTTTATTCAAATCAAGTTTTTGTTGGGGTGGACTTGTCATTTAAGGAAATATCTACAGTAGTGTTGATTAAAGTTAGTATGTAATTCGTGTTAGCAAAAATGTGTCTGTAGGTGTACTGCTCGGTCTTGTGTAATATACATAACAGCACAAGTATTTTAATACACTCTCCTCTTATTTCTTCCAGAATTTGTGTGGGTAGACCTATTGAATGAGAATGGAAATGGAAAAGAATAATAGAAGGTAAGGATGAGTTGAGGTAAAAAGAACGCAGAGAGCTAGAGCGTAAGAAGAAGGCACATCACCATATTCTTACACTATAATGTAATATTATAATAATACACATTAATTCCAACTGCATGGATCCAGATTTAACTTACCAGATCGACAGTGGTCAGGGACCGACCAAACTCTGGACCTACTTTCAAATCAAAACCCCAAAAGATTCAAATTGAAGAGAAAAAAATGAAAACTCCTACTGAATCCCCAAATGAATCCCAAACTGGGAACAATTTTCACCAGAGACAATGTCATGGAACCTTATGAACATCAACGTTTCCATGTGGAACCGGCATTGGAAACTATGCTATATTCTGGCAAAGGAAATTACAGTTTAATTATCATAATCTTAGAAAATACATTATTTCTCTTACTTGGGGCGTCATGGCCCAGCGTGGATTAGTCTCCAGACTTTGAAACAGAGGGTCGTGGGTTCAAATCCCAGCCGTGGCATAATTTCCTTCAGCAAGGAATTCATCCACAGTGTGCTGCACTCGACCCAGGTAAGGTAAATGGATACATTAAGAATTAATTCCTCAAAAAGCTGTGTGCACCTGAATAGGTAGCTTAGCTCAGCTGGGTAATAATGATATTGGCCGCTGGGAGAACAGTTTTCGGAACTGAAGTGACTACCATGGGTAAATATACTGTTATTATTATTATGTTGTTGTAAATGCCAGTAATTGTTTTTATTGTTGACTATATTTACATGAATGTACTACTCTGTTGACAAACATGGGGTGTGGATTTAATGGGCTGTTTTTTGTCTCATCGACTAGAGGTGAAAGCGAGACTAGAAAGGGATACGAATGGCGTCTGCGTGTTGTCTGTCTGTCATTCGTCTCTTGCAATATATTTTTATTCAGTTCTGTCACCGAAGAAGAATTTTTGAGATTGGCCCAGCTCATCCCACCGAGGTACTATTCAGATTTAGGGATACATTTGGGAATCTCATCTGCTGAACTTGATCATATCATTGTCCAACATTCATCAGATTACAAGGATGCATTGATGACAATGTTCACACGGTGGAGAGATGAACAACGTCCAGATGAAGATATCAGAGCTCTTCTTGCAGAAGGATTAGAAAAGAGTGACTTAGGGGGATTGTCCAAAGAACTTCTAGCTGGGAATCTAATCCAGAAAACAACAGGTAAGATAATGATAATATCTAATAGACAACATGAATATACATTGGTTAATTACATTTGTTCATGTCTTTAGTTTTAAAAATGAAAAATATTTTAATTATCAGGGATCAGTATGATAATTGGTTTGCTTGCAAAATGTGCATAACATGCCTTCTTGAATGAAGGACATTCATAAAGATTTCTAATACTATTACAATTGGTCATTTTCAAACGTGAGTGACACAGCAATCAGAGAGGGTTAAGGGCTCATATCTTTAAACTTAAAGGTTATGAATCAATCATGACTACTATATTTTATACAATGTAGGACTGGCATGGGCCACTACCAGTTTGATTTGAATTATACAGTTTAGTAGATATGATAAAAAATGGTGTGTGAGTGACATGACAAATTTTGGACATGGGTTTCTGACCATTATCACTTATGATTGGATTCATGCCCAAGTAGTTGTCCAGGAGTACTGTGAGTACCCATACATGTATGTAAATAGTGTGCCTATGTAACACATATAGTCAAAATCAATCAAACCTCTATGGAAAATGGTACCCTCCTATATCAAAACGTGAGTGGCACATGACAAGTGCAAAAAGACAACATTTATCTCAACTACATGTATGAAAGTATTTTTGGCATGATGTTCAAGAGTAAAATACCATCAACCAAAAAAACAAGATTAATTTCATAACAACTGTCCTCTTCAAAGTTGATAATGTGTCATCCTGAATTCTTGCTTTATGGTCATATTTGCCTCTCAACTCACATTCTCTATACCATACTGCATCATTGTCACACTCGGGCTTCTACCACTCTCCTCTTTGAAGGAGGAGGAGGCACTTGAAAGACGTGTTATGTGATCTTGATATTGATTGACATCAACTTCAACATTCTTTTTGTGGCTTGTTGTCATTTATAACTTTCTCCCTTTCTGGGTATGACAGTTTAAAGGTTTGTAAAGGTTTGTAACTCAACATCCACAATTGATGAAATATTTTTTTCTTGTAAGAAAGGGGTATTCTCCATAGTCACATAATCTGGCATGGTCTGGTAGCCAATGATGTCATGTATAACATGTCAAAATTTTAATGTAAATAATTATGCATTTTTTACCCAAGGTGTGCCTCTCCTCCATTTTGAAAGTGAGGACCTTTTTTCTTGTTTTTTGCTTGTCCAATATCCATCCGGAAAGTGTATTGCAATGTAAAATCCTGGCCCAGTCCCTTTTTTGATATATTGCCATCTTTATGTCTTATATTTCTTTCTTTTAAATGCTAAAGATGTCAGACAAACAACTGCAACAACTTCAAGAGCATCAACTTCAACAGGAGCAGTAGACATGTCAGCATTACCACAGTATGTAAACAAATCAATACAAATTATTGGGGATGTGACCAGATTGCTTGTATCTTTGAAGATCTCTCTGTCTTTACTCTGTTAGAATATAATGGGTTAAGAAAATATAAACCTATATTGATCATTGGATATCATACTCTTGAATATTAAGATAAAGAAATTAGGGTTTTATGTATTTTTTGATAGAAAAAAATCAGTGTTTTTCTCTGGAAAAGGTCATTTACTATAAAACAATCAAAGACACACTCTATAAGTATTATAGAATATAAGTTTTCAGATGTGCTGCTACTTTGGTTAACAGTTTATGCAGCACCATACCAAAAATTGTCTTCCACATGTTCTAGTCTATTAATCCTGCCATGTAGGCCCTCTTCGTTCCCCATTTGTTTTGATAAACTGTGAAGATAGTGATGAACGATGCATGTCATGCATGAAAATGTTTTTCTGACCTTTGGTCAGGTGCTATGTGCATACATGTATTGCCAGTAGTTAAAGTAATGTGATTATTATAAACATTTTTAGAAGGGATTTTGTTAGACTTTGTGTCACTTTAGAGGGGATGAAACGATTTCTTCTATAAAGTTGATAAATAATAATTAGAAAATTGAGGGATGGGGACTCGTCCCCCTGCCCATGGTATCACCACCCAGAGGAAGAAAAAAAAACTACATTTCAACTGTTTTTGTATATTTGACTAAAGAGTCTTTGCAAATGCTGCCTGACAGTTTACCTCCAAGTGAAGTAAACTGGACAGTATTTGGAATACCTGTAGGTGATCATTTTCATACTTGGTGCTGAATAATGGTTCACAATAATATTAGCTCTTGATATTTATCATTCATTTTACAGTACCGTCAGTGAGGAAGAACTTTTGATGTTGTCAATGGAAATTGGACCTACTTACTACAAGAGGATTGGCGTTAACCTGAAGATCTCGTTTGTGACTCTTGATAAAATAAAGAAAGACACACAAGATACTACTGATGCTTTGATGACAGTATTCACAAGATGGAGGGATAAACAGCTTCCAGACACAAACATCAGGGCTCATCTTGCAGCGGCTTTACAAAAGAGTGGTCTAGTTTTGCTGTCTCGGAAACTGATTACTGGGAATCTATTAACAGAGCCGACAGTTGAGGGTAAGAAAAAAAATCAGGATGGACGTTTTTAAGAAATCAATTTAAAAACAAAATACCCGTACACCAAGTTGAATAGGCAGGATGACAATATGTTTTCTATTTGCAATGGCAAAAGAAAATACTTGGTATTGCAAATTGGCAGGTGGAAGGTTATGAATCAGAAGAAATTAGAAGAAGAAATTAGTGTGCAAACTTGTTTTATCGGGTGTCTGAATTGGGTTCAGGATCTTAATCAATGCCGCCATTGATGATCCATTACCCTTTTCTACCATGTATTTATCATGATTTCACTCATACATCATGTAAACACTATGAGATATTTAGTTGGATTTACTTGAGGTCATTTTGTGATTGTGACAAGAAATTGAAATTGAAATATCAGCACTAAAATAGAAAAAAAGGCTAAGATTGTCATTGAATTTTCATGTACTTCAATTTATGCTAGAAAGCAGATATTTTGATTGAAAAGTTTAAAAGAAGGCTATACAAATCAGATGATAGCTAGGAGCCTGTGCTCATTTGTCTATGACTGTTTATATGATTTTGAAATTAAAAGATGTGTGTCACTTTTTTTCTAGGTACACCTGTGAAAATTCCAGTATCAGAGACCAAACCACTTACCCCTGACCTGATCACGAGATGTAAAGATGAGCTCCAAGACAAGTATAGGACTGATTTCTGTATGATAAGAGCTGATCCACTAGATCCTGATTCTATTGTGCCATTCGAAGATATGTACACAAGCCTTTTCTTGGAAGAAGAAAAACGAAAGGAAAGGAGTCAACTTGAGTATAAGGATCTCTTTAATCTCAGAATCAATGGAGTGTTCCCCAAACGGATCATGATCCAAGGAGAGGCAGGGGCTGGAAAGACCACATTCTTGGCTAAGATTGCATGGGACTGGATAAACGATAGTCCAGATCTGTCAAAGTTTGTGTGGGTACTCATTATCCCTCTGCGTGAAGCCAAGCGATACACAATTGGTCAGATAGTTAAGTCATATCTCTCAAAGGACAATCCAGCAACAGCCTGTCAGATCACAGAGTACATCCGTTCAAATCCAGAAAAGGTATTCATTGCCTGTGATGGATTAGATGAGTTTAGTGGCAAGGTTGTACAGCACACTGAAACCAAGCAAGGTTCGGAAGGTGCTCAGTCCGAGTTCAAAGTTGGATCAGAAACAAGTCCAGCAAGTGTATCTATGCACACAAGAACTAACACCAAACTAAATGTACGTTCTTTGGAGAGAGGTGATATCACAGTTGAAGATATTCTTTGTTCAGATGAACTTCGTACTTGCCCTGTAATGGTGACAAGCCGTCCATGGAAGGCCAATGAAATAAGATGGAATGATAGTTTAAGAAGACTATACACATTCATCCACGTGGAAGGCTTTAGCAGGGAGAATGCAATGGTTTACATTCGCAATTACTTCAAAGACACTGAGGCTACAGCAGATGAATTCATTCAATTGTTTGAAAACAATGATATCATATCAGAGAATATGGCGCCATATCCTATCTACATATCTATGCTCTGTCACATGTGGAGAGAACTTGATGACAAAAAGAAAGAAGAGTTGAAGGCTTTTCAAACATTCTCTGAAATATTCCGTGAAGTGTTTGAATTCCTAAAGGTGCGTTATGTCCAGAAAGAGATCCCAGATTTAAGTAGCCCATTATTCAATACATATCGCTCTGAAATTGAGAAACCCCTGGAACCAATTGCCAAGGTTGCTTTTACTGGACTGCAATCAAACAACCTTATTTTCAATGAGGAAGATTTTAAACAGTACTCAGACTCTGTGGAAACAGCATGCAAAGTAGGAGTGTTGTCACAGGAGAAAAAGCTCTCATCCATTCATGATAAGAGCAGTCGCTACCTGCAGTCAACATTCTTCTTTCCTCATAAACTATTCCAGGAGTACATGGCTGCAGTCTATCTTGCTTCTCTCTATGATTCAGATCGCAATGAATTTAAGAGGCTGATTGAGGAAGTAGTGATCCCTAGGAAGGAAGAGTTTAGGTATCTCCTGTACTTCACTGTGTCTCAGAACAAAAACATTGCCAAGTATACCACAAAATGTCTGTTACAACAGTACACCCAAAGCCAAGGAAAGACGGAGATGAATTTCTTGGTTGATGTAGCTTTTGAGAGTCAAGATGAAGATACCAACGCCATGCTCCAGAATTCAGTATCATCTCTGTCCATTGATGTTAAAGACACACACACTATAGCTGGTTATGCATCCACTGGGATATATTCAAAGGCGGTAAGTTGGATACAAAGGAAAAGTACCCTGATATCATGCATGTTTCTATTTTTTCAATACAGGAGCACTCCTTCAGGAGTTATAGCTAAAACTCATCAGAAAAATCTTATTAGTCTTGAAATGGACTTACATAAAAACAAAATTCCTAAACCATTCCAACATCCATCTTTCAGTTTGTTTTACATTTATTGATATCAGTATGAAGATATTGGAATCTTGAATGGGACTGAAATATTGTCCATCTTAGCATGTTATATTATTATTATACTGGGTGAGTTCAATAAAAACTTAACATCTCGAATCCCCAATTTACGGAAAAATACATCACGAACACGTAATTATTAAAAATGGCATTAAAGAGTATGTTCTTCCAAATAATTTGATACCATATCAATGGGGTATGTGTTAATGCTGGGATGATCAGTAGGTATTCTTTGCACTGATGTAAATTTTTATTTGTGCCAAAGTAAAGCATGACACTGCAATGAATGAATCCAGATGTCAATGATGTCATAATCCTACAAGGGTTGCATTAAATTCAAATTCAAATAACTTACATTATAATTGTTTAATCTTTTAAACACTGTTTATTATTAGTTCTCAATTTAACTGTATTGACAAGGGATGTACAAATATGTTTACTAACTCATGTAGGATTATGGCATCATAAAAATCTGGATTCATTCATTGCAGTCATGCCTTACTTTGGTGCAAATCAAAATTTACATCACTGCAACGAATTATCTTCGTGTGAAGACATACCACATAAATGTGCTATCAAATTATTTGTAGGAAGATACTCTTTCCAGCCGTATATAATGATTATGCCTCCATGCACGGCTGTACGCAGGAGGGTGGCAGTTACCCCCCCCCCACAAATTTTTAAAACTTACATTTTTTACTGAAAATGTTCACAAAATTTACCAAAAGTATGCACAAAATCCTTCAATTTCACTTGACAAAATGTAAAACGCCCCAATGCAAGCTCGGTCGTTTTACTCCCTAGCTTTTGATTGTTTTTTTTTAAAGTTTACACATGCTGCCCCCCCCCCCTAGTGAAAAATCTCTGCATTCGGCCATGTGTTCATGACATATTTTTACCTTAAATTGGAGGTGTAAAGTTTTTTTTCTATTCACATGGTATATTCGTTGAAATATTCTTTGACTGTTTGAAAACAAGCTTTTCAATACTTAGGCATTGATACTTTGTAAGCATTATTATGTAAGGGTGGTCCTTTTCAGCCCATTCCAAGTTTGCATACATGCAGCACTGCTACCACTTCTTATATTCTTCACTGCCTAGCATATCAACCCATTTGATCATTCTCCAAGATATAACCAAGCTCATCAAATCATAACATCGCGCATGTTCGGAAGGGCAAAAACAGTATTTGACAGTAACAATTCATTTCAATTTTGATAAAGGAATATGCACAATGATAGAGACAAGTTATGTATGTTTAATTGATGCTCAATTTTAACTATATTGCATTCTTGATGTCATTCCTTTTTATTAACTTAATGGGCTAAAGTTAATTCACCGGACCTTTTTGAATGAAAAAATAAAAATATTTCGACAAGTAATGTTTGCTTTTGCAAAGTATGATACACTCGTGGTTTGCCCTTCTATCAAGTTGATGCACTGATCATGAAAATAAAAACAAAAAAACTTCATTTTTGATGGTTTTTACCCTTCTGATCATGACCAGGTTAAATAATGAGTCCTGATAGATCACGTAAATTTCCCTGCTCAGATCCTGGATGGTAAAATGAGGGTTATCATGCTATTAAAATGCAGAAATACAGCAGTCTTGTAAACTTTGAATGGGGTGAAATGCACCACTTTTATGTAACAGGGTGTGTATTCAAAACTGCTGAAGTGAGACCAGTGAAATTTTCATAGAAGTTACATGTAGATTATGAAATAAGCTTTCTACTCCTCTACAATTGATTGAGAATACTACCACATTTTAAAATTCAATTCAGCCCTTTGTCAGAGAGACATTTTTGGGGAGATGCGCTCTGTATTTATATTTTTCCCATTTTTGTCTCACCTTCATAGCAGAGGGAGACTATAGCCATAAACATTGTACATGTAGGCTCCGCTTTTCCGACGGCGGCGGCGGCGTCGTCAACATTGAAATCTTAACCAAGGTTAAGTATTTGAAATATCATCATAACTTAGAAAGTATATGGACCTAGTTCATGAAACTTAGACATAAGGGTAATAGTATAAACCTGAAGAACCTGTCTGAGTTCCAGGTCACATGATTTAGGTCAAAGGTCACATAGGGTCAACATACTGTGGCCATGTTGGGTTTTTGTGAGGAATTGTCATCATAACTTTAAAAGTTTATGGATCTAGTTCATGAAACTTGGACATAAGGGCAACAATGTATCCTGAATACCCTGTGGGCATTTCAGAAACATGACCAAGGTCAAAGGTCACTTAGGGTCAAAGAACTTTACTCATGTAGGGGGTATTTGAGGAATTGTTGAAACTTTGAAATTTTATGGATATAGTTCATGAAACTTGGACATAAGAGCAATCACGTATCCTTGAACATCCTGTGTGAGTTTCAGGTCACATGACCAAGGTGCAAAGATCATTTAGGGTCAACAAACTTTGGTAATGTTGGGGGTATTTGTGGAATTGTCATCATAACTTTAAAAGTTTTTGGATCCATGAAATTTGGACATAAGAGCAGCAATGTATCCCTGAATACCCTGTGGGCATATCAGGAACATGGCCAAGATTAGAGGTCATTTAAAGGTGAATGACTTCTGGCCGTGTTGGAAGTATAATTGCATGGCATCATAACTTAGAATGTTTTTGGATCTAGCTCATGAAACATCCGGTAATCAAGTATGAATGATTGTTTTTGCACATGTCTTCGGTCACATGATAATGGTCAAAGGTCATTTTGAGTCAATGGACATAATATTTTATCATATTTTCACTGCTGCTGTATCGATTTTGCGTATAATGCAGGCGAGACTGCCAGAGGCGTTCCACGTGTTTAAAAATTAACATTGAAATTGAAAATGAAAGATAATTTTTCATTTTGAATGAAAAAAACAATTCTGACACTAATGGCAGTCAATTTATTAAAACAAGAGAGAGACATGAGAGCATTGTTTGCTGAGTTTACCATCTCTAATAGGCCTACTATCAACTTGGTTCTAACAATGTTTTAATTTGTCATTAATATGTAACAGATCATGCTTATATTTGAGTGCAGGTCTTTGAAAATTAATTTTTCAATTGAGGTAAATACAGGATAGACATATTGAAATAGGCTTATTTAACTACACACAAAAATTGTAGATACATACTATTTACATTACTCTTGCAGAATACACAATTTTAAATTATTCAGTGGGGCAATCTAAATATCAAATAATGCATTCAAATTAATGTAATTGTGATGTATTGCTCTACTTTCAGATCACAATGCGTATTGGTAAATATAATTCCTATGGACCAGGTATATCAAATGAGGTTGCAGTGATGATATGCTCAGCACCATCACTAAGGGATGTTAGACTGAATGCAAGCTTTCACCCTACCTTCTATGAAACTCTTGCCAGAGAAGGAAGGAAAGCCACAGTAAGTAGAAATTCATCTTAAAGAATAAGATGGTCATGTTGATGTTAGAATTAAGGAGGAAGAAGATGATGAGTGATGATAGTAATAATGAGAATGACAGTGCTAAAACAATACTAATAATAATTTATAATTCTAGATTATGTAACACTGTAATTGTAATCATGATATAATGCTGATGACTTTATATGATTGCAATTTAAGTTGCCTACATTATAGTGATTTATTATGCCAGTCTTGTGCAGTGACATTCCTAGATACATGTAAGACAAATTAATGATTAAACAACCAATTTGGAAAAAAAACATGATTTTTTTTATATAAATCACCTTTTATTGATAAAAAGGGAAACAATTACAATAAGCCCAGGTTATCTGTTTTAGATGAACAGTATACAGGGCAACATAAAATGAATATAAATGTACATGATAATGCAAGCGATAATATGCACATGGATTATAACGAGACAATTCAATTCATAACAAATTTCATAGTAAAGTAATGAGAAGGGGGAGGAGGAGAAGCTAATACGTGGTTTAACTTATTTTGTTCTGATTTTTGCTACATGAATTCATAATTGTACTAACATGTAGGTATGTCAAAAATATATTTTATGGAAATACAAGTATATGAAAAAAGCAAGAATGGTTGGAATTGAGTATTCATATCTTAAAGAAGAAACTTGGGGGCAAATGGAAGCTTGAAAAGAGATCAAGATGGGGAGAATGAGGAACAATGACTGATGGGAAGAAAGGATATTGAACATAGTAAGATAGAACAAATGAAAAATGTTGAAGGGAATAAAGATGAAGAAGAGGGAGAGAGAGACAAAGGGAGAAAGAGAGGGAAGAGGGCAAAGAGAAGGGAAAAAGAAATCAGTCCTTATGCCGTAATTACTTTAACAGCCCTTTTATGACGTTACCAATATGGAAAAATGTAATCGTATAGGGATAAATACATTTGAGAACAAATTTTTGTACTTCATGTATGTAGACAATGTTATCTGAGAGTGCTTATAAATAAAGAAGATTAAATGAGATTTAAAAAAAAAAATCTGGTTCTAATGCACAGGTATGCTGTCATTTAATATATGTTATACTTTCGAGTGTTTTGATGCAAAAACATCTAATTGATGCAAAAACATGGAATCGCTTTTAACTTTATAAAATCCATATCTTCCTAGACATCTTTCAATTAATAATACTTCATAATCATGGAAGTTAAAAAGGGAAATATTAGCTTGAAAAGATACATGTACATGTATGAGAGAAAGTAGATCATTGAATTTGTGCATGTGGTATTTGTATGAGAATGATATTGAATGACAATGTCCATGATACATGTGTGTATTACAGTATAGGGAATGTACATAGAGTGAAGGTAATGAAAAATGACCAGGTTGGGTTGGATTGAGATGGTTTGCAGGGTGAAGGCTTCTGAAAATAAAATACATCTATGGCTGCGTTTATGCGACCTCAACCCAGAATCATGATTTGAATCACGATTTGAATCATGATTCAAAACAGCAACATGAATCACAATCCGACAGAATCAGCGTTTACGACCATCTTTCTAACGCTGATTCTCCCTGAATTTGGGCCGATCCAGTGCGCATCACAGTGGGCAGTTTGACCCAGGAAGCATAGGTCAACATTTTCGCGCGTGTTTCTAAATTCATGTCGGCTGCTAGATTTTTGCTGCCGCCGGAGCTAACGCGCGATCGTTTTTGCAAGTGCAACGTTTACCTGGCTTCCGAAAAATAAATCTTTTACTTCCAGAATTCTGTGTATTGTACCTCGTATAGTTTTTGTTTACTTGTTCTCAATTTCTGTGAATCCCGGTAAGGGATGCTTGTGCTATCAGGCTGAGCCCAAAGCACAAGCAGAGCCCTGAGTTCGTCGTTAGTCCAAATGGAACTTGAAGACATGAATGATGAAAACAATGAACTATACAAATGACGCTACAGTACAACCCCGGGGGTACAATACACAGAATGATAAATGCACGTGACAATTGGCATATACCGTAACTTCTAGTACACTGGCAGTACTACTACACGAAAATTTGACCTGCACGAAACACAGCACGCGCCTTTGAGTCAAACCCGGAAGAAGCACACACAATGACGTCATAGAATTCAAATCACGATATCGTTTATACGACCTTTTTCGTTCGTGATTCTACAGAAACGTCTTTCCAAACGCCCCTTTTTCCGTGTTTCATGTTTGTGATTTGAAAGACGTTTATTTCCACTTTTGACTAAACGCAATTGTGATTCTGCAGAATCGTGATTTGAATCATGATTCTAGGGTAAAATAGTGCCCTTTGTATGAGAGTGATATTGAATGACAATGTCCATGATACATGTGTGTATTACAGTATAGGGAATATACATAGAGTGAAGGTAACGAAAAATGACCAGGTGGGTTGGATTGAGATGGTTTGCAGGGTGAAGGCTTCTGAAAATGGAATACATCTATGTAGACATGCAGTAGCAGCACATGTTGTTCTTGAAAGAATGTTTGAAATTATTAAGTTCTTTGCATTGAAAAGTAATTATAGGTCACATCAATTACAGGCTTTTGTAAACTTGTAAATCATCCAAATTTGTTTTGAGAATAATAATAATTGGCATATAGCGCTTTATCAATCTACGACTTCTCAAAGCGCTTTACAATTATTGTTACCCATTCACTTAATTAAGCTTTAAACAGCCTGTTAAACCAACCACAATGACGGTTGTTTTCTACCGGTACTCGATCAACTAGTATACCTGGGTAAGAGTAACAAAGTGTTGATTTATGCCTTGCCAAAGGATGCTAGGCCATGGTGGGATTCAAAAACATGACCCTCTGATTACAAGGTGAGAGTCAGAACCGCTACACCACTACGCTTCCACAAGAATAAGGCAGTTTATATTATATAATGCCAACAGTACATAACCAAGATAATTGATTTTGAAAAATTTAATTCTTTCAATATTCAGAGGTTTAAGTATTAACATAATACATGCACTTAAACAGAAAAGCTATATAATGAAAATAAAGTGTTTGGATATGGTTGATGTAGAAACATGGAATCTTTTTAACTTTATCCATATGTGATTCTTCCTAGTCATCTCTTATGATAATACACATGGAAGATATAAAGAGAAATATCAGCTTCAAAAAGGTGGGAGAGAAAGTAGATCATTGAATATCAGAGTTGTATGTGGTATGTGTATGAGAGTGATATTGACCATGATACATACAATGTATACAGTACAGTGAGAGCTACATTGAGTGTATACATGGAACATAATAATAGGATGAAATGAACAATGACCAGGTGGTTTAGATTGAGATGGTATGCAAGGTAAAAGATTACTGAAAATAGAATACAAATATAGAGTAACAAATATATCATAGAGTATATCTGAGATCATTTTGGTCTTCACTTGAAAATATGGAATAATGAAAAAGTGTTTAATCGATTCTATGTGTTAAATATGTTAGAGAACATAAATTTCTTGTAATATTTAGATGTATTGTTTTTGGAGTGTTAAGTAATAAAGGAGACTAGATGAGTAAATGTTTTGGAAATTTGGCTCTAATGCACAGATATGCTGTAATTGATAAATTGTCAATTCATTACTTCAAGTGTTTGGTTATGATGTCGAAACATGGAATCCTTTTTAACTTTATCCATATGTGATTCTTCCTAGTCATCTCTAATATGATAATACACATGTAAGATATAAAGAGAAATATCAGCTTCAAAAAGGTGGGAGAGAAAGTAGATCATTGAATATCAGAGGTGTATGTGGTATGTGTATGAGAGTGATATTGACCATGATACATACAATGTATACAGTACAGTGAGAGCTACATTGAGTGTATACATGGAACATAATAATAGGATGAAATGAACAATGACCAGGTGGTTTAGATTGAGATGGTATGCAGGGTAAAAGGTTACTGAAAATAGAATACAAATATGAAGTAACAAACATATCACAGAGTATCTGGGGTTATTATGGTCTTATGTATGATCTTAAATCGATCATTTTCATGAAATCTCAGAAATTGTTGAAAGTGATACTATAATGTACAATGTAGAATAAGGGTACAGAGATTACCAGTAATAATTCCTTTCGAAATTCATAGGTATTAAAATGTGTTGTCTTAAACAAAATACACCTGAACAGAAAAGCTGTGAAGCTTAAACAGGTATGGATGCTAAAATGTTATGTTGTGATGCAAACATTAGCCTTATCAACACATTTTTGAACCAGTAACTTGAAGCATTACAGCATGATCATACCATCTGATATGTACATGTATGTTTAATGATCAATGTTTGTACACATGTAGGTCCATACTCTTGTGATTGGGAATTATAAGCCTCTATCATCAGCCTCTTCACATCACCTAGCAGAAGCTGTATGCTCCCTACCTAACCTGACTAACCTGACACTGAGTGGAGTTTGTGACCAGGAGGAGTTCTATTCTCATCTGAATGAGAAGGCTTCAACCTTGAAGGTATGTCTGCCTCTACTTTATTCTCACATCATGTTTGGAAAACTTGGAATAGTGATAAAGTGTTTATCTACTTTTATTGTGTTAAATGCATTAAAGAACATATTTCATGCTACTTAGAAATATTGTTTCAGAGTGTTTATTAATAAAGGAGACTAGATGAGTAAATGTTTTGGAAAGTTTGCTCTAATGCACAGGTATACTGTATTTGAAAAATTGTCATATCATCAAGTGTTTTGTTATGAATGATGCAGAAATAAGGAATTGTTTACAACTTTGTCCATCAGTCAGTTTTACAAGACATATCCTGATAAAATTGGTATACATGGAAGATAAAAAGAGAAATATCAGCTTCAAAAAGGTGGGAGAGAAAGTAGATCATTGAATATCAGAGGTGCATGTGGTATGTGTATGAGAGTGATATTGACCATGATACATACAATGTATACAGTACAGTGAGAGCTACATTGAGTGTATACATGGAACATAATAATAGGATGAAATGAACAATGACCAGGTGGTTTAGATTGAGATGGTATGCAGGGTAAAAGGTTACTGAAAATAGAATAATAATAATAATAACATTTGTAGGGGCTTTATACTGGTGTTTCAAGAATACAAATATGAAGTAACAAACATATCACAGAGTATCTGTTATTATTATGGTCTTCACATGAAAATAATGAATAATGAAAAAGTATTTATTCGATTGTATTTGTTAAATATGTTAGAGAACATAAATTTCTTGTAATATTTAGATGTATTGTTTTGGAGTGTTTAATAATAAAGGAGACTAGATGAGTAAATGTTTTGGAAATTTGGCTCTTATGCACAGATTTGCTATAATTGAGAAATTGTCCATTCATTATTTTCAAGTGTTTGGTTATGATGTCAAAACATGGAATCCTTTTTAAATTTATCCATATGTGATTCTTCCTAGTCATCTCTAATATGATAATACACATGGAAGATATAAAGAGAAATATCAGCTTCAAAAAGGTGGGAGAGAAAGTAGATCATTGAATATCAGAGGTGCATGTGGTATGTGTATGAGAGTGATATTGACCATGATACATACAATGTATACAGTACAGTGAGAGCTACATTGAGTGTATACATGGAACATAATAATAGGATGAAATGAACAATGACCAGGTGGTTTAGATTGAGATGGTATGCAGGGTAAAAGGTTACTGAAAATAGAATACAAATATGAAGTAACAAATATATCATAGAGTATATCTGAGATTATTATGGTCTTAATATGTATGATCTTTATTTGATCATTTTCATGAAATCTCAGAAATTGTTGAAAGTGATGCTGTAATGTAGAATAAGGGTACAGAGATTACCTGTAATAATTCCTTCTTTCAAAATTCATAGGTATTAAAATGTCTTTTATAAACAAAATAAACATCAACAAAAAAGTTGTGAAGCCTAAACAGGTATGGATGCTACAATGTTATGTTGTGAATACATGTAGATCTATGCAAACATTAGCCTTAACACATTTTGAACCAGTTTAACTTGAAGCATTACAGCATGATCATGCCATCTGATATGTACATGTATGTTTAATGATCAATGTTTGTACACATGTAGGTCCATACTCTTGGGATTATGAATGATGGGATTTTCAATATTAAGCCTCTATCATCAGCCTCTTCACATCACCTTGTAGAAGCTTTATGCTCTCTACCTAACCTGACTAACCTGACACTGAGTGGAGTTTGTAACCAGGAGTTCTATTCTCATCTGAATGAGAAGGCTTCAACCTTGAAGGTATGCTTGCTTCTAGTTTATACTCATACTATGTTTGAAAACATGGAATAATGAAAAAGTGTTTGTTCGATTTTATGGTGTAAATATGTTAGAGAACATAATTTTTTATACTATTTAGATGTATTGTTTGGGAGTGTTTATTAGTAAAGGAGACTAGATAAGTAAATGTTTTGGAAATTTGGCTCTTATGCACAGATATGCTATAATTGAGAAATTGTCAATTCATTATTTTCAAGTGTTTGGTTATGATGTCAAAACATGGAATCCTTTTTAACTTTATCCATATGTGATTCTTCCTAGTCATCTCTAATATGATAATACACATGGAAGATATAAAGAGAAATATCAGCTTCAAAAAGGTGGGAGAGAAAGTAGATCATTGAATATCAGAGGTGCATGTGATATGTGTATGAGAGTGATATTGACCATGATACATACAATGTATACAGTACAGTGAGAGCTACATTGAGTGTATACATGGAACATAATAATAGGATGAAATGAACAATGACCAGGTGGTTTAGATTGAGATGGTATGCAGGGTAAAAGGTTACTGAAAATAGAATACAAATATGAAGTACACAAACATACAGATCACAGAGTGTCTGAGATTATTGTCTTCATATGTATGATCTTTTAAATCAATCTATTTCTTGATATCTCAGAAATTGTTGAAAGTGATGTTATAATGTAGAATAAGTGTACAGAGTTTACCTGTAATAATTAATTCTTTCAAAATTCATCTATATTAAAACGTGTTGTCCTTTAACAAAATACACCTCAACAGAAAAGCTGTGAAGCTTAAACAGGTATGGATGCTAAAATATTATGTTGTGAAATACATCTATGAAATAAAATTAGCCTTATCAACAAATTTTTGAACCATTTTAACTTGAAGCATTACAGCATGATCATACCATCTGATATGTACATGTATGTTTAATGATCAATGTTTGTACACATGTAGGTCCATACTCTTGTGATTTGGAATGATAAGCCTCTATCATCAGCCTCTTCACATCACCTAGCAGACGCTTTATGCTCCCTACCTAACCTGACTAACCTGACACTGAGTGGAGTTTGTGACCAGGAGTTCTATTCTCATCTGAATGAGAATGCTTCGACCTTGAAGGTATGCTTGCTTGTACTTTATTCTCACACCATGTTTGAAAACATGTCTATCTAATTTTATCGTGTTAAATACAATAAATAACATATTTTTTAATACTATTTAGGGGTGTTCATTAATAAAGGAGGCTAGATGAGTAAATGTTTTGGAAAATCGGCTCTAATGCACAGGTATGCTGTAATTGAAACAATTTGCATGTCATCAAGTGTATTTGGTTATGATTGATGCAGAAGTAAGAAATTGTTTACATCTTTGTCCGTCTGTGAGTTTAACAAGACATCTCCTGATGAAATTGGTATACATGGAAGATATAAAGAGAAATATCAGCTTAAAAAAGGTGGGAGAGAAAGTAGATCATTGAATATCAGAGGTGCATGTGGTATGTGTATGAGAGTGATATTGACCATGATACATACAATGTATACAGTACAGTGAGAGCTACATTGAGTGTATACATGGAACATAATAATAGGATGAAATGAACAATGACCAGGTGGTTTAGATTGAGATGGTATGCAGGGTAAAAGGTTACTGAAAATAGAATACAAATATGAAGTACACAAACATACAGATCACAGAGTGTCTGAGATTATTGTCTTCATATGTATGATCTTTTAAATCAATCTGTTTCTTGATATCTCAGAAATTGTTGAAAGTGATGTTATATTGTAGAATAAGTGTACAGAGTTTACCTGTAATAATTAATTCTTTCAAAATTCATCTATATTAAAATGTGTTGTCCTTTAACAAAATACACCTCAACAGAAAAGCTGTAAAACCTAAACAGGTATGGATGCTAAAATATTATGTTGTGAAATACATCTATGCATAAATTAGCCTTATCAACACATTTTTGAACCAGTTTAACTTGAAGCATTACAGCATGATCATACCATCTGATATGTACATGTATGTTTAATGATCAATGTTTGTACACATGTAGGTCCATACTCTTGTGATTTGGAATGATAAGCCTCTATCATCAGCCTCTTCACATCACCTAGCAGGAGCTTTATGCTCCCTACCTAACCTGACTAACCTGACACTGAGAGGAGTTTGTGACCAGGAGGAGTTCTGTTCTCATCTGAATGAGAAGGCTTCAACCTTGAAGGTATGTCTGCCTCTACTTTATTCTCACACCATGTTTGAAAAACATGTCTATCTAATTTTAGTTTGTTAAATACATTAAAGAACATATTTTTTTATACTATTTAGGGGTGTACATTAATAAAGGAGACTAGATGAGTAAATGTTTTGGAAATTTTGCTCTAATGCACAGGTATACTGTAATTGAAAAATTGTCATATCATCAAGTGTTTGGTTATGATTGATGTAGAAATAAAGAATTGTTTACAACTTTGTCAGTCAGTCAGTTTTACAAGATATTTCTTCATTAAATAGGTATACATGGAAGATAAAAAGAGAAATATCAGCTTTAACAAGTTGAGAGAGAAATTAGATCATTGAATATCAGAGGTGCATGTGGTATGTGTATGAGAGTGATATTGACCATGATACATACAATGTATACAGTACAGTGAGAGCTACATTGAGTGTATACATGGAACATAATAATAGGATGAAATGAACAATGACCAGGTGGTTTAGATTGAGATGGTATGCAGGGTAAAAGATTACTGAAAATAGAATACAAATATGAAGTAACAAACATATCATAGAGTATCTGAGATTATCATAGTCTTCACATTTATGATCTTAAATTGATCATTTTCATGAAATCTCAGAAATTGTTGAAAGTGATGCTACATGTATAATGTAGAATAAGGGTACAGATATACATGTAATAATTCCTTCTTTCAAGATTCATATACTTATAAAATGGTTTAGTTCTCAAACATAATAAACTTCAACAGAAAGCTGTAAAGCCTATTCCAGGTATGGATGCAAAAATATTATGTTGTGAAATACATCTATGCATACATTAGCTTTATCAACACATTTTTGAACCAGTTTAACTTGAAGCATTACAGCATGATCATACCATCTGATATGTACATGTATGTTTAATGATCAATGTTTGTACACATGTAGGTCCATACTCTTGAGATTGATAATGATGAGCCTCTATCATCAGCCTCTTCACATCACCTAGTAGGAGCTTTATGCTCCCTACCTAACCTGACTAACCTGACACTGAGAGGAGATTGTGACCAGGAGGAGTTCTGTTCTCATCTGAATGAGAAGGCTTCAACCTTGAAGGTATGTCTGCCTCTACTTTATTCTCACACCATGTTTGAAAACATGGAATAATGACAGTGTTTATTTGATTTCATAGTGTTAGATATGTTAGAGAACATAATTTTTTTATAATATTTAGATGTATTGTTTGGGAGTGTTTATTAGTAAAGGAGACTAGATGAGTAAATGTTTAAGAAATTTGGCTCTACATGTAATTGAGAAATTGTCAATTCATTATCTTCAGGTGTTTGGTTTATGATGTCGAAACATGGAATCGTTTTTAACTTTATCCATAAGTGATTCTTCCTAGTCATCTCTAATATGATAATACACATGTAAGATATAAAGAGAAATATCAGCTTCGAAAAGGTGAGAGAGAAATTAGATCATTGAATATCAGAGGTGCATGTGGTATGTGTATGAGAGTGATATTGACCATGATACATACAATGTATACAGTACAGTGAGAGCTACATTGAGTGTATACATGGAACATAATAATAGGATGAAATGAACAATGACCAGGTGGTTTAGATTGAGATGGTATGCAGGGTAAAAGCTGGAATGGAAAATGGATATGAATATGGACATACTGTTTTCTTGCTGACTCACATATTGTAGAAGATAAATACCTGCCTTTAAACTTGACATCAGTTTCAAATTAATGTTTTTCAATCAACAAATATCTGTTGGCAAGACAATAAATATGTTTTTGTCCTGCTCAAACTATTTTTTGTGAGTTGGTGTCTGATATATCTGTAGAATATACATCTCAATGGCTTTATAGCACTCATAATTTATATTGAAAATGAATAGTTTAATGTTGTTTTACCTTTAAATTTTATGTGTGTAATGAAAGATATAAACCCCTCAAAAAAAATTTCCAATTGTTTCGAGGATGGACCGAGTGCATTCACTGTCACCTGCATGGTGGAAATTCTATAGAAATGGAGACTCTTGTTAGAAATAAATGCATTTTCCAACATTTCACTTCTGACTTTTCTCAAAGTTCAGGGTGATTGCATATTCCATGATTACATAATCACAGCAAATGGCATGTCATAGTATTAAGAGGAATAATTCAGCTTTCCAATGATACCAGTTTCATCTTTTATACTTCATTAACCAAAAAGATATCATCCCCCAAATCTGAGTCGCAAAACTTTTTTTGAGGGGTTTATGTTTGTGTGTTGAATGCATGAGACTTGTCAACAATCTCATCCATTGACCTAGAAGAAGCACTGTGTATTAAGCCCAATCTTACTGACTTCGAGTTATTATACTACGTTAATTCATTGGGTTATGGGTGTTTGTGTGTTTTGCTTGTTTGCTTTATTTATTTTGCTTTATAGGATATAATTTATGAATGGTTTTTCAATAAATTCTGTTTGAAATAGAATAGTGGATATTGACAGGCTGCAAATTGGATTGAAGTGTTAGTACAGGATAGTTTACTACCCTGGTATTTGAATATCAATTTCAAATTTATTAATTCTGTTTGGTAACTACTAGGAGCAAAATTTGTAGGTCTAGCAAAGAAATGGAAATTTACCCCAATATCAAATGTTGCAATGAACAGTCTGCAAAATTACATGTAGTGCTTGTCTCTGATGGTTATATTAATGTTAACCATGATTGAATATTGTATTCTAGATTAATTTAGTGCCCTAAATGAATCACAGTCCTACTTCCTGGATGTTATACACCATCGACTTCAATTAATAATGCTGAATAGAAATTAGAATAAAATCCAATATTTTTTAGAGAAAGGAACTATTTGTAGAATTGTCAAAATTGTGAACTTTGTAAAAGAAAAATATTCATGATTTTTCTACAAAGACAATCACTATACATGCACATGATCTTTATTAATACATGGAGCTATTCATGTTGAACTAACTTTGAAATCCATTATGCTGTACCAACCAGTAAACTCCAGTAACTAATTTACATTCCATTTGTCTAGATGTTTACAATTATTGTGTACTTGACCTTGTAGTCAACCAAAGTCAGAAATAGTCAAATGAAGGGGAGCATGTACATGAATGTAATTAACATGATAACAATTGTTAATGACTTGTACACATTTTAGGGAATCTCCCTGACACTATTACATAGTGTCAGAGAAAGTAAGTGAGACTCTATCCTGTGGATAATGACATGTGAACTCGGAATTTCATACATGTACATCCCTGTCAAATATAAGGAATTACTGTGTACATTTACTTGTTTATTTCAATATTAAAGACAAATTTGACATTCTATCAAATAAACCATCTAACCTTACGAGAACAGTATGAGCTCTTTTTACATTGCTTCAAGATATCAGGAATGTTTACCGGTATTATTAATTGCTATTGCCCTCACAAACATCTAGGTGGCTAATTCAGATATTAATGCTTATTCTTTACATAATGAACATAATTTAACTCTTCATGCGTTCACCTGTAAACCCCCTGTGTGTTGCATTATTTTAGGGTCTCATTCACATTCGTGCCATGAGTCACAGACTCCTAACAATAAACTTGGCCATGGTATTGTTTGTGAGGAGGGTTTTATTGATTTTATCCTCTCCTTTTTCAATGAACTTCCTGGCTGTGATCAGGATGTATTGATTTTTGGGGAAAACTTAACGTTTCTGTAATTTGTAAACTGCGATAATCCGTTGAACGCTAAACTAATGTCGCACTTGCTCTGGGACGTGCAATTGTTCGAAAAACAATGGGACAGGGGACGTCTATGGGAAATGTGTGGTTGTGCAAAAATGCGAACGAAACACGCCTACGGATGTGTAATAATGCGAACGTAATGCATGAAGAGTTAATCAAAGGGATATTCTTCTTAAAGTGCATTTTGGGTCATTAGTTATTTAGTGAGTCTCAGAAAGGAAAACATTTCTTAAAGAGACCCATATCACTGTCAACTTTAAATTTAGATTTTATAACAGTTTACCATGGAAAAAGGATTGATGATGCAAAGTTTGTCTAACAATGTAGAATGATAGATGCATAGAGCTATTGTAATAGCTATTGTAATAGCTCTATGATAGATGTAAAGATAGAGAGGAGGCATAATATAATTTTTGGGGAGACTATTAGATATTGAGAAAAAGAAAGATGTAGGAGTAAGGATAGGAAAGAGTGGTAGAATTTTTAAATTAATAATAGTAATAATATTCCGCATATATAGTGCTTAATACATCAGAACGACGTCTCTAAACCGCGTGGAGTGTTGTGGCCTAGTGGATTAGTCTTCGGACTTTGAAACAGAGGGTCGTGGGTTCGAATCCCAGCAATGGCGTAATTTCCTTTGGCAAGAAATTCATCCACATTGTGCTGCACTCGACCCAGGTGAGGTAAATGGGTACCTGGCACTTATTCCTTGAAATGCTATCGCACTGTAAAAGGCTGCGAGGCTAAAGCTAGGGTAATAATATCCAATTAAGCGCATAGGGACGCATTTGGCAGTGATATGCGCTATATAAGCATGTTGGTATTATTATTATTATCCCGGTCATCGATCCTTTCATGCCCGCATACAATGTATGCACCTTCTCTACTCCCTGGGGAGCATTCCAACAAGAGTTCCAAGACTCAATTGCTAGGCATACTACATAATATAGGCTTTCACATCCTACCGGGTACCCATTTAACACCTGGGTGGAGAGTGGCAAAGTGTGGATTAATGCCTTGCCGAAGGACGCTAGGCCATAGTGGGATTCGAACACACAACCCTCTGATTACAAAGCAAGAGTCAGAACCGCTACACCGCGACACTTCCGTCATGTGTCCTGTTTGATGAAATGATGAGAACCTGGCGGGAGGGGGGGTAGGGGACTTCCATTGGCGAGTGGATATCCCCCCCCCCCCCTCTCCATTTGTGAATTTGCTTCAGGCAAAATCCATGTAGAAGCATTGGTATGTTTAATTTATTGAGAAACAGAAAGTTCAATTTTATTGTAATTGCTGAATGTTGGAAACAACTTGCAAAACTTGCAAAAGCTGTTTTTTCCATCAGAACAATGGAGTATTAAAGGGAGAAATTCAGTAAAAAAACAATAGAAGGTCAATTGTTTTAATGAGACAGGATGTGAAAATAAATAAAAATAGAAAAAATAGATACATGTATATATTTATCGATTTCAAAATGATTGTAACTTACAAAAGCTGATACATGTAATTCCATCAGAACAATTGAGTATTTAAGCAAGAAAATGATTGATACAGTAAAAATAATGTGTGTCAAATAACACAGAAAGTCAATTATTTTAATGATAAAAGATGTGAAGTGTCATGGCAAGTTGAGTTCTTGAAAGTAGGCCATAGGTTATACATGTAAATTGTATTTGTTTTCTACATGTACAATGTAAGCAAAGGTTATTTGTGTTGAAAACTCAAAATAATGCAAGGAAATATTTTTAAGTCCTTTGATATGGTTTTCCATGAATTTCAGATGGTTAATTTTTAGACAATAACAATCGAGAATTTTAAGAGGATACATAACAGTATAAAGAGGACACAAAACACAAGATAATCAATTGAGTAATTTTATTGTGATAAACACTATATTTATGTTGCATTGTCTGTCTCTCTCTCTATTTTCTCTGTGTCCTCAGATCTTCCTCCTGTTCTATTTCTCATCACTATTTAAAAATTTGTGTCGGTTGAATTTTCTCCTAGAGACGCAAGAGACATCTTCTGTTAATTTGAATTTGAGGAGATATCAAAAACTTTGTGCTCCGCACACGAGGGGGGAAACTCCCCCCTCCCTGCATCCTCCCCCCCAGGGAGCACGCTTCACACTCTCTGTAAGTGTTGGCAACCTTCGCGTGCATTAATCAGCCCCCAGTAAAAGTCCAACTCTGGATCCATGCCTGATATGACTTGTATGAAATATGAATAAAATAAAGAAAGGTATATTCTCTGCATAGAAAATGAGAATAAAGAAATGATTTAGTGAATTACTATTTCCAATGATGCTTCTATTCTTTCAGGGTTCTTTCCCTCAGATCAGCAAAGGAAATTTCATGTTCAATGAAGAGCCTCAGAAGGATCTTCAATCATTCTTACAAGCAGTCAGTGACGAGATACGGTAGGTGAACTAATAAACTTATTAAGCTAAAGGTGACCTCTTCACTCAGGCTGATACAACCTAGATATGATCAATGTATAAACAGTTCTTATACTGCTCATTAATTTGATCATTACAATGGGCCAACTCATTTATAAATGTATGACATAAAATAATTGTACCTAAACTGGTCATGTTAATGAAATGATTATTTACAATATTAATTTGTAAGTATGAGGAACATAATGATTGTACTTAAATTGATCATGAAACTGCTTTGTCCACTAGTACTTGATTCATATGAGGAACACAGCAATTGTACCTAAAAAGGTCATAAAACAGTTTCATGTGCAATATTAATATGTATGTATGAGGAAAACAGTAATTGTAATTTTTATTGGTCATGAAAATTCTTACTTAGTTGGATGTTTGAGGAAGACAAATATTGTAGCTAAAATTAGTACTGTAAAAAACCAAACTGATGTATATGTACGAGGAATACACATTTATATGTAGGCCTACGGGGAGTGCAATAATTGTACCTAAACTGGCCATGAAACAGTAGCATTTTTGTACAAGACTAATTTATTTGTAAGAAGAATGAAATAATTTTTCCTAAACTGGTCATAAAAACATGTCTTAACATTATTAATTTACATGTATCAGGAATACCTTACCTGGCCATGAAACCACTTTTAGTAATTTATATGAACAAGGATTCTGGGCCCACATCCCTTAGAATTAATCCTGTATTTTTGCCTTTTTCTAAATATCCATAGATTTTTTCGGGGAAGATCGCTTAAGATGAAAGCTAAATATCCCTAGGCAAGAGGAACTTTTTCGGGCAAGATTTCTTAAGATGAGAGCTCCACGATGGGACCCTTTTTCTTAACATGGGTACTCTGCTGCTGGCGCCTCTTCCTCAGACAAATATTTTGATGAATGACATTTCTCTGCCATGGACTGTGTCATTATCATTAGCAATAATACATGTGAGCGCATTGATGTAAAAATCACTATGATGTCACTGATGTCTGCACAATACGCTGCCGTAGTAACCGGTGATGCTGAATGAAAGCCTTGGAATTTTTTAATAAAAATAGACCACCTTGGACTTGATTATTTAGTGTATGTATTGGTGACATAGTGCCAAGTAATTCATACAAACATATAACAGAGTATCCCAACCATCTAGATGGTATAACCAGTTTCATTCTACTCTAATGAATAGAACCATCTTATTAGTCTACATGACAGTCACTAGATCCTACAATGGTGTGTACATGAACCCATTTCAGTTTTATCCCTGGAACATTATTTTAATCGTAAAATGACTGTGGAGCTCGTTCTATCCCAGAATGTTTTGCAATGAATTTATAATGTGAAATGCTTTCAAATTGATATTCAGGTCTTTTTGGTTAAAGCACCATTATATGACAGCTAATGATATCATGCAATTCATTTTTAATAGACTCAACAACTTTTCAGCATAGAAGATTATGCAGTCACCACCTGTCCATGCTAATTTTCATTTATTTACCAAGTACATGACGTTAACAACATGAAATCACCTTGCTATGCAAATATGAAGTATTTTTGAAAGCTATTCCAACTATTTTCACATTATTCTTAACCAAAAGCCATGTTTCATCTGTCAAATTACATCAGTTTGATGTGTTATCAAGCCAAGACACTTTCCAGAAAATACTGTTTTATTATGCTGTTATCTGAGGCAGAAGATCTAAAAACTATGCTGTAGAAAATGAGAATGTCCTTGTATTATGTTTATCATTAAGGAGAAATTCACTCCTTCAATTCTATTATGTTTATCATAAAGGAGAAAGTCACTCCTTCAATTCTATTGTGTTTATCATAAAGAAGAAAGTCACTCCTTCAATTCTATTATGTTTATCATAAAGGAGAAAGTCACTCCTTCAATTCTATTATGTTTGTCATAAAGAAGAAAGTCACTCCTTCAATTCTATTATGTTTATCATAAAGGAGAAAGTCACTCCTTCAATTCTATTATGTTCATCATAAAGGAGAAAGTCACTCCTTCAATTCTAGTATGTTTATCATAAAGGAGAAAGTCACTCCTTCAATTCTATTATGTTCATCATAAAGGAGAAAGTCACTCCTTCAATTCTATTATGTTTATCATAAAGGAGAAAGTCACTCCTTCAATTCTATTATGTTTATCATAAAGGAGAAAGTCACTCCTTCAATTCTATTATGTTTATCATAAAGGAGAAAGTCACTCCTTCAATTCTATTATGTTTATCATAAAGGAGAAAGTCACTCCTTCAATTCTATTATGTTTATCATAAAGGAGAAAGTCACTCCTTCAATTCTAGTATGTTTATCATAAAGGAGAAAGTCACTCCTTCAATTCTATTATGTTTATCATAAAGGAGAAAGTCACTCCTTCAATTCTATTATGTTTATCATAAAGGAGAAAGTCACTCCTTCAATTCTATTATGTTTATCATAAAGGAGAAAGTCACTCCTTTAATTCTAGTATGTGTATTATAAAGGAGAAAGTCACTCCTTTAATTTTTAATGTTTAAAATAAAGGAGAAAGTTGTTTTTTGAATTTGAGGGAATTATTTGCTCTTATAAATGTTATGTTCTTATCTAGTTTTAACATCTTACCCATTCTTTCAAAATTAGAAGTGAAGCCTTCGTTTATGTTATTTTCACAAAATTGTATAAATATATATTTATGTTGTAATGATCATACATGTATATTTTCATGTTGAAACTGAATGAGGAATATTAGGGTTATGATTAATCACAGTTTTCAAACCACTTTTTTGTTTGATGTAATCAATTTTAGAGACATGAAATCAATTTAATATGAACTTTGAAACCAAGTTGCAATCATTCAGAATGAAAGGCAGAAATAAAGAAATAAATAAAGAAGTTCTTTTCACACAAATATATGACCTACCAATATAATATTTGATTCTCTTCATAATAATATGCACATTGAATGATAACATACAATAGATTACTTGTTTTCTGATGCGTACATACACTGAGTTACTCATCCATTCTCAATGCAATGTTTATATGTAACTTGTAATAATGATAAAGCAAAATGAAAAGATACCAATTGATTATGATAAAGGTAATAATTCTTTACCTTTTAGAAGTGATCCAAATGAAACTACAAGAAGAGAGGGGCGGGTTAATTTCAGATTCATACAAAATTGATTATACAATATAGATACACAAGCTCACAATAGATTACATTGAGTATGATTACTCCTTGGATGAAAATAATCTTCATGTCATTTTTCATCTGTAGCCATGGTATCAGAATGATTTATCTTTTAAACAGAGACCAATAATCAGCTTCAAGTGTTTTGTCATATTTCATCTTATTCTTTGCATTGTTATAAAAAGCAGTATGGATACCCACAGTGTATGTGAAGATCAAATGTATTAATGTGTAGAGTAATAAATGATATACATGTATATATATAATGTAAATTAGTAGTGTAAAGTTTTAAAAGAAAGTATTGTCTATAGTAAACCGATGTCAGCTGATTTTTGATAACTTCAAGAATTTTGTCAGATACATTGTCTTTTGTTAACTGTTTATATCTCACTATTATCCATTTGTACAGTGTGTATCAAAAAAAGGTTTACACTTTGAAAAGCCCTGGGAATTAAAAAATATCCAACATGTGGGTATTTTTTTCACATACAATCTTGGGTTTGGGTCTCATCTATCCAAAGAAAGTAAAAGTTTTGACAGAATATTACACTTGAGTGTGCACTCTCCATTTTTGTAAAGCTCGCAGAAATCTGTTTGCACAGAAATGCAAAGGGAAAGGGCGAAATCAAACTTTCCCTGCGAAACATTTCTCATACATTTCCCTTGCACTTTTAGTCCATAGAAATTAAATGGAAACATTCATTTCAAGCATTTTCTAACTATTTTGCCACCCAAATTGAAATTTAAATACTCAGTAAGCACAACCTTTACCCTTTTTGTGCCAGCCGGATCTGAGGACAACTGAATAGTCTCAAAATATCAGACATCTCCAGCATTTTTTCACAAAGTTTGTATCATTTAAAGTGCATTTTTGTCTCACCTGCGAAGCAAAGTGAGACTATAGGCGCCGCTTTTCCGACGGCGACGGCGGCGGCGGCGGTGTCAACATCAAATCTTAACCTGAGGTTAAGTTTTTGAAATGACATCATAACTTAGAAAGTATATGGACCTAGTTAATAAAACTTGACCATAAGGTTAATCAAGTATTACTGAACATCCTATTAGAGTTTCATGTCACATGACCAAGGTCAAAGGTCATTTAGGGTCAATGAACTTAGACCATGTTGGAGGAATCAACATCGAAATCTTAACCTGAGGTTAAGTTTTTGAAATGTCATCATAACTTAGAAAATATATGGACCTAGTTCATGAAACTTGGACATAAGGTTAATCAAGTATCACTGAACATCCTGCATGAGTTTCACGTCACATGACCAAGGTCAAAGGTCATTTAGGGTCAATGAACTTTGGCCGAATTGGGGATATCTGTTGAATTCCCATCATAACTTTGAAAGTTTATGGATCTGATTCATGAAACTTGTACATAAGAGTAATCAAGTATCACTGAACATCCTGTTCCAGTTTCAGGTCACATGATCAAGGTCAAAGGTCATGTAAGGTCAATGAACTTTGGCCATGTTGGGGTTTTTTGTTGAATAACCATCATATCTCTGTAAGTTTATTGGTCTAGTTCATAAAAAGAGGACATAAGAGTAACCATGTATCACTGAACATCTTGTGCGAGTTAGAGTAGTATGCAAAGTCAGCACTGCTGCTATATTGAACCGCGTGATGCAGGTGAGACGGCCAGAGGCATTCCACTTGTTATCATTTAAAGTGGATTTGCTTTTCATTTAATACTTATTTCTCTACATAGGGGAGTGGGGTGGGGCGTAATGCACTCTATAAAGTGTTTTGGGCAGGGAAACAAGTTTTAAAAAAGGTAAAAGATATCTCCAAAACCATTTTACTAGTTAAATTCAACGTGTTCTTCATGATTAAGGTCTACTTAACTTTTATTTCGCATAAATATTTCAAAGTTCTGCGCAAATAATTTTTCAAAAGTAAGTGATGGTCACTCTAGCCGAAATATATTTCGACAGTTATATCGTTCCAATGTTAAAATGAGGAAAAATCTTTAAGAAATAAGAAATTGTATAGGATTTTTTCCGAGTGTAATTTTTTTTTTGTTACGCACTGCATATTTATATTTTATTATTTCATTCTTTTTGTTTCTTCCATAGATATTGTGTGTGTTTAATCATCTTTGTGATCACCTTATTATTTACATGTTGACTTTATTTAGGTCAATTTAATCCGGGAATTAGAGGGGGGGGGGGGTCAAATTCTCCCCTTGGCCGACATTAATAATTGGAGTTGGGTTAGTGGTTAGGGTTGGAGTTGGGTTAGCGGTTAGGGCTAGTGGTAGGACTAGGGTTAGAGCAGGGCCGTCGCTAAAGTGGGGGATGCGACACCACCCCACCTCCTGATTTGAACATTGTCGGTAAATCATCGCTGCCGTCGGGAATTTTTTTTTTTTTAAGAAAACGGAGTGAGAAGGAAAAAAAAAGGGAGAAAGAGGAAAGAAAAAGGGAAAGAAGAGAAGGAAAGGACGGAAGGAAGAAAGAAAAAGAAAGAAAGAAAGAAAGAGAGGAAGACAGAAAGAAAGGAAGAGAGAAAGGAAGGAAGAGAGAAAGAAAGAGAGAAAGAAAGTAGCAAAGAAGAATAGGAAAACAAAAGGAAGGAGAACAATCAAAGAGAGAAAGAATGAGGTAGACAAGGTTTTGATATAAGGTAAATATGTGTGTTGTGTGTGTTTAAAGATTATGGCCCGTTTTCTGAAGTCATGTTTATTTCAAACCCAGGTTTAAAGTTGTGGTTTAAGTATGGTAAGCCGAAAGTATCAAATTTTGTTATTAAGTTGAACGTTTCTTATGTTTACTGTGCTCTCTCCTGATTCATCGATGGTGAAGACAATCTATTTATACTTCCAAGACAATTATGAATGATTTGAGAGCCAAATGAGCTCGCTGAAATATGATTTCTCTACAGTGATTTATGTAACAATTGGCTATCCATACTTAAACCACAACGTTGAACGCGAGTTTAAATCAAACCTGCTATCAGAATACGGGCCGTGGAGTCAGATGTTGAAAAAAAGTTATAAATTGTTAGGCAAACTCAGGGCTGCTCCATGTACCTTGTTCTTACTTGGTCTTTGAGTTCCATTATAATTGTCAGTAAAATAATGGTAAATGGCATACTATTATCATAAAAAGACGATCCAACTTCTCCATGTAAAAAAATAAGATCGCGCTTCGCGCTCGCATCATATATTTAATAAACATTTTGCTTAAAAAAGTGCTTACAATGTCCAGTTTTCCGATCAGACATCAATTTCAGCTCGCGCTCGCGTCAATTGGTTGATATATCCACCATATTCATCATGTTCATGGTTACAATCGAGTTTTCAGGTCGAAATATAAAGTTTTTTAGATAGCGCTTCGCGCTGGCATCTTGTGATTGGAGAGAAATGTACTATATCATGGATCCCTATACGAACAGTCTTTAACAGGTCTTCTTGCTGGCCAGTATATTAAAATTTTTAGCTCGCGCTTTGCGCTCGCATTGATCGTTTAGATACCCCCATGATGATTACAAAAGCTGCTCACAATGTTCAGTTTTCAGGCCTAAATATCTAAAATATACCAAAATTTGTGCTCGCGTGGTAATTTATATTCAAGCCACATGAATGACCTTATTCGCTCGCATCAATTATTTGGTCATTTACCAACACCATTAATGATTACAATAAGTGCTGAGAATGTAATTTGATTAGGTCGGAATGTCAAAAATTTTCAGCTCGCATTATTTGATAGTTCAAATGTGCATCGTCGTAATGGCTAACTGTAAAACGTCCTTAACAGGTCCCTTTTCAAGGCAGAACCCATATTAACAATTTCTGATCGCGCTCACATGCAGTTATCATCTAGTTACATACGCATCTTGTTTAGTTTTGTCAACATTGCCCAGAATGTTCAATTTTCAGGACAAAATACATGAAACTCCAAAAATGTTTAGCTCGCGCTCACCGTACGGCTATTGAGATTATTACACTTTTATGTTGTTTTAGAAGAATAAAGCTTAGAAATGACTGTTAGGACGTAGGCGTCCCCCCCAAAAAAAAACACGACCAAGAAAAAAGAAAGAGAAAAGGAAGGGAATAAGAAAGAAATATAGCGCTATTTTTCCAAACTTTAATTTTGGTATGGGACAACCCCTTCAAGAAACTAACAAAATCATCTTTGAGTGGTTGATCGAGGAAAATATGGGTGAAAAAATTCGCCCCCCCCCCCTAGCTATTGGCGGAAGCTGGATCCGCCCCTGCTTCCATATGTGCTTCTTGTTGTTACTCCGCTAGACATTATTAATATTGTGAAATTGACAGTAATTCACGATATTGAATGCAACTTATTTTCGTTTCATTATTTTTGGTTTTCCTTCCTTAATCTTTTCTTTGTTTTCTCTCTTTCATTCTTCTCTGATCTATCAACTCTACTGTATCCTTTCTTTGTGAAGCATCTATTTTTATCTCATCTTCTCACACTTTGTGTATTTCTTCCTGTTTCTTCATCCTATTAATTCATTCAAGCCATCTGACTTTCCCACCTCTCCAACACACGGTTCGTCACATTCTCTAAATCTCCCAGCCTCTGTCATTTCTCTTTTTCTTTCTTTCTTGCTCTCTTTTTAATGCTAGTATGCTACTCTCCCAAGCATTAAGTTCTACTTATTTTAAAGAGGGTGGATAGTTTTGGTAAATTCCTCAAAATCTGCTTGTCACCATTCTAATTAATTTCTATATGATATGAATGCTTATGCCCTGAAACAGTCATGATGTGGATGACATGAAATGAAATGGTGTTTTACATAATTAATTTTGCAATTTCCCTTGTAATTTAACCCTGTCGGGTATCCCAGAATTATCGAGCTGATGCGCGAGGCAGGTTGCGAACTGCCTCCCTCTATCACCGAAATCCATGCATTTTTGCATGCACTGCCTCGGCCTCCAGCTAGTCTGCTATGCAGACTCAGAATGGCTCATGAGGTGGGATCTGCTACTGGTTTGCGAAGCAAACCAGCCTGAAAGGGCGAGCGTAGCGAGCCATTTCAGAGTCTGCTTCTTCTTTGGAAATCTTGTTCCCACGGTCAAAATAAGTCCCACCCATCCAAAATTTCAGAGAGCTTTCATTGGATAACTTCATCTGTCTATCAACCAAATTTCAGGACCCCTGAGGAGTATAGATAATCCCCGACTTTAACCACAGAGCCATGAGCATGCAGGGTTATTATATAATACCCTGGCTCAGGCCATCAGACAGCGTTTACATATGACATTCCACTGAGCAGCTGCGTGTATGGCTCCATGGCCCAAACCAATACATTTATATTATTATTGTGTATGCATGGTAGTGGATAGCTCTATGGTAATCATGGAGGATGGGAGCTCCTTGGTATTATGGTATTCGGGATGGTATTATCAAACACTTTTCATCATATCAAACTCATTCAATTCAATTCAATCTTTATTTCACAAATAGGATAAAAATACAAGGAAACATCAAATAATGCGATTAGATAATAAAAATAAATTGCGTGGCTTCCCATGAAGGTAATAAGAAACCTGTGAGGCTGGATCACCAAAACATAGTAAAAACACAACATTAATACAAAACAAAATCTCATATCATAATAATAATTAGTGCAGGAAAAAGGAAAAAAAAACAACAACACATTACAAAGAACACGAGTTGAGGGGTCTATACAGTACTAGTATGCATTGATATCAACTGTGAGAATTAATCATTTCCTAGAAAATTTGTATACTGTTTTCTAAAGGGAGATAAAAATTGTGAATTAGTTATTATTTGGGGAATCTCATTCCATTGTTTGGGACCTACATAACCCAGCTTCGTGACTAGACCTGATAGACCATAAATGAAATTTATTGGAAGAACGGGCATTATGGTTATGAACTTGATTACTGTATTGAAAAAAGATCTGAAAACTACATGGGTAGCAACCTCTGCTTGTACTTATACATAAATATTGTGAGTTCTTGCTTATTAATATCATAAGGACAGTTTCTTAAAGTTCAAGACCACCCCAGGAAAATGGGAAAATGCTGACTTGAATAAATACTGAAAAATCAAACTAGCATATAGTGCTGAAAATTTCATCAAAATCGAATGTAAAATAAGAAAGTTATGACATTTCAAAGTTTCGCTTATTTTTAACAAAATAGTTATATGAACGAGCCAGTTACATCCAAATGAGAGAGTCAATGATGTCACTCATTCGCTATTTCTTTTGTTTTTTATTGTTTGAATTATAGAATATTTCAATTTTTACGAATTTGACGATTATGACCTCCTTGCCTGAAGCACAAAATGTTAAAATAATGGAATTCCACGTGTTCAGGGGGGAATGAAACTTCATTTCACATGACAATGACAAGAAAATAAAAATATTTCGTATTTCATATAATAAAATACAAAAGAAATATTGAGTGAGTGATGTCATCAGTTCCTCATTTGCATACCGACCGAGATGTGCATATAATAACTGTTTTGTGAAATGAAGCGAAACTTTAAAATGCCATAACTTTCTTATTTTAAATCCAATTTTGATGAAATTTTCTCATTTTGTTCAAATCAAGTTTTTCTTGAGGTGGACTTGTCCTTTAAATAAATGTGCGGATGGTGCTATGTAATGGAAATTGGTAATTATTCTTAAACCTTTCTTTTGAATTTTGAATATTGAGTCCAAATTCATATGAGGTTACATTGGTATTGCAATATTTTAAATAAGAGCAAATCATGGAATGGTATAAAGTTATCAGATTTTTATGAAGCAAACTACGCTTAAGTTTGTAAATTAAACCAGTATTCCTTAAAACATGTATCATAATGGTACTTAAACTCGAAATATTATCCAACTCAAAAACACCATTCTCATAGAGTTCAGAACTTGAATAATAGATAGTTTACAAAATGAAAATCTTAAATTTCAAGATTGTAAGTTTGTAAACTATCATACTTTAAATCAAACAGGATAGCTATGTTTTATTATTTTGTTCCTGTTTGGAATTAACTTCTAACCATAGTTTGTTGATTGGACCTTGTATGTATATTCACTTCTCCATGCTACTGTATTCAACCTGTTTTACTGTTATGTTTACAGCTCGGTTTGATATTAATTAGCCTTAATCAGCATCATTTAAGTTGTCATGCCCAGCAACATTCGTTCACCTTTGTATAGAAAGTGTTTTTATGCCAGCCATAATACCAGTGGTAAAGACGTACAGTTATGTATGTGACAAATCTGGTACTTTCAAACTCATAAGTATGCTGAATGACAATGTTGGCAATTTTTTTTATATAAACTTAAATCGGATTTATTTTATTTAAATCAGATTTTTAAAGTTTTAATATGATTTTTTCTAACAGATTTTTTTTTTACAAAGCGCAAACACCCAAAATTTAACTCTTTACACTGACATCAATTTTAAGATCATACATTTCACCACTAGGAATATTCTTAACTATTTCATAATCAAATCCAGTCAAAATATAATTTACAGAAAATATTAAAGCCATGAATAGGCTGACATTTTCTGCTGTGTCTAAAGTGAATGTAGAGAGCTTCTACTGATTGGTTCAAAGGAACTGTCTTGGTACAGCTAATGCTGCAAAGTTGGTGTTCATTTTAAAACTCTGAACATTTAATGAGAATCAGTTTATTTGGAAGAATTCCATGACTCAGAGATTCAAATTCTCCAAAGAGAAACATTTTTAAAATCTTATTTTCAAGCCAATGATTGAAGATCATTATGTTAAAGAAAACTGCACTTATCTTTTGTTTGTTTCAACCCCAAGTTGTTCTTTGAGCCACAGTTGGAACAACTGTTTCAAAGCATTGGCTTGCAAAACTTTGACCGACTGCATTCAACCTTAAAGAAATGGACCGGGCTGAAAATATTCACATCTGAATAAATAGAGTAAAATGATGAAAATTTCACCAAAATTTGATGACAAATAACGAAGTTATTGTATTTTAAACTTTATCAGTATTTTGTGAAAAACAGTTATATTTACATCGTCATGAATATTCATTTGGTGGGTTGATGATGTCACATCCCATCTTTCCTTTTTCTTATAACACGAAATCATAATTATTTCATTTTTTCATACATGTGTAAATAATGTGTCTCCATTATGATGAAATAAGTTGCGGCAATAAATAACTAATGTACTTAATTAGTTCTCAAATCAATTTTTTTAGTTCTTGGTAAGTTCTTTTTTTAATAAACCTAATATCATATAATTATAATAAAAAGAACAAGTGGAGATATGCCACCATCAGCCCAACTAATGGATATTCATGAAGACATGCCTAGAAATGTTTCACCGGAAAGATGGAAAAGAAATCTTTAAAATTCAATAACTTGCATTTGTTATTTGTTATGCGATTTTGATCACATTTTCAGCATTTTGAATTTTACTCTATTAATCAGTGAGATATAAATTTCTCCAGCCTGGACAATTCCCTTAAGTTCTTCTTTGAGCCATAGTTGGAACTATTGGACTATTTCAAAGCATTTGCTTGCAAATTTTTGACAAACTTGCAAGTTGATTTGAATGATTTGTTTCACAATAAACTTGAATACCAGTATTTGGCAGTTGTTAGAAGTTTTGCAAAAAATAAGAAAACGGGTTCCCTTATACTACTGTGTCGGCCTATTTATTTGAATAAGACATATAAAAGAATAAAATGATAAACTATGGGTGTAATGGGTCACCAGGGACATTGCAGAATTTTACTTTTATTGTACTCCATTCAAAACATTCACTTAAAAATGTACAAACATAAATCCTTTTGGCAAAGGGCACTAAAATGTATAGTTGCTATGATTTAGTCATGTTAGTGCCCTTTGCCAAGAACATTCATACATTTTTAAAATAAAGATGTACATTTTGCTGAATCTTTTTCAGTGAACTGGCTGAATGAAGCACAATCTCACTCAGAATGTCTGAACAGGCCTTTTCTAGTAGGATCCAAGGTTATAACCCATCCTGGCAAAATTTATGTTGAGATTCAGCCTAATAAGTTCAGAGTTCCTGTACTTTTCTTTCTTGAAAACTGTCCTCTAAAATACTTCTGAAGTTTGACATAAAGAAATAAGAACTTTGTTTTACTATCAACAAAGTCCACTCATACATACGAGTCGAGTAGGGGTCCCATATAGGCTACATGTACATCTTTGGTTTTGCAAGATTGACTTGATTTTATTGATTTGATTTCAATTTTTATGAGTAGATATAAAGGGTTTATTCCTGTTCTCATGATATAGACCAATTTCACGGCCGGTTTATGTATTTGGCCCTCTATCGGCGACGCCATTGCTGCGGTGGGCAAGTGCGCTGACCGCGATTGGCTCTGTGTACAAATTCAATGAAAGATTACAGATAAGCTCTGATATTGTGTCATTAACTTCATCATAAATCAATAAAATAAAGCATGGACACCTGGGTAGACGATGTAAGACAATGGCCATATCTGACCGATGAAGGTATGATGAATTTTTGCACTTTGGCTACTTTTTCCCCTTAGATTTGTCAGTAAAAGTGAGTTGATGATGACCAAGAATCGCTGTTGGTTTTCATCAGGGAGCTCACTTCTTGTTGCTAGTAAATTGTGTTAGAGTAGCGGGAGAGTGAACGAGACATAGAGTGAGAGAGGATGAGAGAGGGGGAGAGAGTATGTGTGAGAGGAGGGGGATAGTGAGAGGGTAGAGGGGATTAGTGAGAAAGGGGGGTAGTGAGAGAGAGAGGGGGGGGGGGGGGGGGGGGGCTAGCGAGAGAGTGTGTGAGAGAGGGAGAGAGAGGGATATTGTAATACAGAGAAGGGGAGAGGGAGAGAGAGAGAGGGGGATAGTGTGAGATAGAGAGGGAGAGAGAGAGAGAGAGAGAGGGACTGATTATTTCCATCTAAGCATGATCAAATAAATCCTCCCTCCCCCCCCCACAAAAAAAACACCACCACCACATTTTATGCAGGCCTATAAGTATCCAAAAGGAGGGGGCAAGGCAAGAGAATAAAACAGAGAGGAAGGAGAAAGGGGGAAGGGGAAGAGAGATCCACTGGCGACGCATTCCTTCATCACGGCCTGGAAACCTATGCAGGGAGTACGGCTTCACACACAAACAGGCTTCATGAGTCCAAGGCGAGTGAATTTCACATTCACTTTGCTTCCAATCCTGAAGCTTTCTCCAATTGTTGTGGCAATTGAACACAGCACAGCTGCGACCTGAACTTCTCCGATTAATGCTCATTGTGAATCTTACAAGAAATCTGCTCAATTGGTCCAAAATAAAAAAAAATCGAACGAATGTACCGAATACCCTATTGACTTGTGTACTATAAAAGTTGATTCGCCCACCGCAGCATGGCGACCAGTCGGCTGCCCTCTCACGTTGTGAAATTGGTCTATAAAGTTGGTAAAATCTTACTCTTTTGAAATTAAAAAGTAAAACTGCCACAAACAATAAAAAATCCGAAATTTGTAGATGTTCCAATGGAAGTGATTTAAAGGACAAGTCATGCACCCCAACAAAAAGCTGCTTTGAACATGTTGAATAGTAATGAGAAAATCAGACAAGCATAACAGCTGAAAATTTCATCAAAATCCAATCTAAAACTAAAAGAAGAAAGTAATGACATTTTAAAATTTTGCTTAATTAAAAAAAAACAGTTGTGGTTATATGCAAATCCTTGTCGGTATGCAAATGAGGGGACCGATGACATCACTCACTCACTATTTATTTTGTATTTTATTATGTGAAATATGAAATATTTTTATGAACAAAAAAAATCATCCCCCCCTGAACATGTGGGATTACATTGTTTTAACATTTTGTAGTTCAAACAAGAGGGTCCTATTTTTTAAATTCGTAAAAATTGAAATGTTGTATAATTCAAACAGTAAAAATACAAAAGAAATAGTGAGTGACATCATCGACTCTCTGATTTTCATATCACTGAATTGTCCATATAACTAAGGGCCTTTTCATAAAGGGCGATTTTAAAGGACAAATCCACCCCAACAAAAACTTGATTTGAATACAAAGAGAAAAATTCAACAATCATAACACTAAAAATTTCATCAAAATCGGATATAAAATAAGAAAGTTATGACATTTTAAAGTTTCGCTTATTTTTAACAAAATAGTTATATGAACGAGCCAGTTACATCCAAATGAGAGAGTCGATGATGTCACTCACTCACTATTTCTTTTGTTTTTTATTGTTTGAAATATGAAATATTTTGATTTTCTCGTCATTGTCATGTGAAATGAAGTTTCATTCCTCCCTGAACACATGGAATTCCATTATTCTAACATTTTGTGCTTCAGGCAAGGAGGTCCTAATCATCAAATTCGTAAAAATTGAAATATTGTGAAAAAGTTTAAGTAGGCATATGAGCTAGCGCTCTGCGCTAGCATTTTTGATTGGTAGGTCCAGTATACCTGTATATTAATTCTATTACACACTACTTAAAATCCCCTTTTTATGGGATTTCATAAAACATGTAAAAACTTAGAGTCGGCTTGCGATTTGCGTTTGCATGAATTGTTAAAAATATTATCCGTGCATCCTATTCATAATACAATGTGCTTTAAAATGTCCAGTTTTCAGGCCGCAATATCAACAAGTTTCACGCTCTTATATTAGATACGGAATAAAATAATAACACTTTTATGAATTCCAAATATCTAAATTGTCTGTTTTTCAGAATAGAATATCGACAAGTTTCTATGATTTTGATGTGATGAACAGTGTATATTTCAGGGGCCGTGGAATGGTTTTCAAAGTGGGGGCTGATGACGAAAAAAAAATCACAATCATATATATGGTCATTTTTACGATTATGTACACGGCTTTGGAACTGGGTTCCCCCCCCCCCCCTTGCTTCCGCGGCCTCTGTATTTCATGTGCAATGGCGAAGGAAGGGAAGAAGAATGAGAGAGCAAGTGAAAAAAAAAACGAAAATAAAAATTAGAAAGAATGAAAGAGTAAAAGAGAGAGAGAGAGAAAGAGAAAAAATAGAAAGAGAAAGGAAGGAAAGAGTGAATGAATGAATGAAAGAAAGAAAGAAAGAAAGAAAGAAGGAAAAAGAAAAAAAGTAAGGGGGTCACAGGAAAAGAAGAAGAGAAAAAAAGAAAGAAAACAGAAGAGAAGAAAGAAAGAGGAAAAGAAAAAATCAGAAAGAATCAAAGGGAAAAAAAGGAAAACGAAAAAGAAGAAAGAAAGGAAAAGAAAGAAAGGGCAATGTTTATTTTTATGTTACATGATGGGGGTGATCTTCTACATATTCATATTCTGTATACACGTTCCTCTCTGCATGGACTGTAATAGAAGATATTTTCAAGGAGATATCACCTCTAACTCCTTGATATTTCAAAAGTATAACACATATGTATCTACCCATGTATGTATAGCCATGGACCTATATACATGTAGCAAGCCCAGAATGTGAAAGAGAATGGCCCTATTTGTATACATTCCACAAGATAAGAAATGGTCATAACAGCTGGATCCTAATCCCTCTCTTGCCCCTACTTCCACAAATCTGCTGTCAATCATGGTATCTAGTGGCAACGGAGGGTTTCAGCAAGCTCCACCTCACATCCACGTTTCGTGGATGTGGCTCAAAGAAGTTGTAGACCCACTTCTGCAGCCTCTGTAGACCTAGTCTGCTATGCAGACTCGTTGAATCAGCTAAGGTACACACACTGCAGATGTGGGTCTACATTTGTAGACTAGCCTCCAGCTAGCTCTCTGCAGTATACACGCACCACCGCTTGAGCTACGTACGCGGAACAAAATGTAGTCCGCTGAAAAGAGGAGTTGTCCAGTCTATAGTCACTCAGGTTTGCTAAGCCCGTTCTGTATACGCACTATTTATTCGATGATAATTCCGATGCATAACGTGGCAACTAACGGCAGAGAAGAACAAAAGAAAATACTTGAACGATACGTACCTCACTGAACTTAGTCTTATAGCTAATGCACCTTGATTTCCTATTCCTTGGAAGTTAGATTCATTGCCAATCGACGACTAAACCCCGACGATAAACAAACCCTCATCATCCCATTTAAAAAAAAGTGGAACCACGATATGCTACAATGAGTGTATTTGAATAACTGATCTCTAATTCCCAAAAAGACGGGGGCATTTTATATTTGGATATGCAGTGTTTACAGGAGTGTTTACTCGCTAAAAAAATAGAAACAAACCATCACTGGGTGGATTGTGTCTGAAATCATAAACTACATGTAACAGCTCTATGGGTGTACTATGCATGGGAATTGTGTTGATTCGAGAGCAGATGAACTTTACGTAATAAGGTCATATACTGCTAGTCCAGACGAGGTCATGCAGAGTTCAATGCATGCATTATGCATCGGTCTACTGGAAAGGCCATATATATATACATATGTGTATGGGTTTATGAATGCGTTATATGCACGGTTATGTTCCTACACTACATGCATGTATACGTGTCCTCTGCAGAAATAATTATACCAAGCTTCAAATGTGGAAATGGAAAGTAACTTGATAAAGTTCTGTATATAGTGTCATTCGAGTTTAGTATATTTTCCATATTTTGATGGATGATTTTCACATACGTCCTAGAATTAACATAAGCTACTAACTATATGAGTAAAAAGTTTGTGGGTCCCGGGGATTCGATGTATGACGATATGCAATTATTAGACATAGACATGTTTCATAACTGGCGATAGAAAAATGACACGACTTTATTTTGGATCGCAAAAGTGTTATCTTTTATATGCATGATCTCCAAATGTGAGGGATGATGTTTAGGAATTTACATTCTCTACAAAGAGCGACCCGAATATAGGCCTCGTGTTTTGGGTTTTCCTCTTTTATTTCATTTGTGCGGGGCTTTTTTCGGGGGGGGGGGGGTCACGCTCGCCTCTTTTAATCATTGTTTTTGTACCCACCGTAAAGCACAGCGGTAAAGTGCCAATTCGTGTTGCCAAATCCACTTCGATCGTCATTTCATCTTCGTCTATCACAGTGACCAAATCGTCTCATAAACAATTTGGTCTATCCTCATACCCATTTTATTTTCATTCATTTCATAACCACTTGGTCTAATACCCATTTTATTCATTCATTTCTACCAATTTCACACTTTAGTCCAATTAGACTAAATACGGGGGTATATGGACTTTAGATGGGTATTTGACCTGACTGGTTATTAGACAAAACAGTGAGTGGACGAACTGATGATGGTAGACCCCAGTAGACCAGTTCATAATTAGACGAATTGGCATTATACCAACTGAAAATAGACCAGCACATGCAGCCGCGGCGAATCCGCGAGCGAGTAAATTGAAAAAAAAAACGGAATGGGCCTTGTACAAAGCAGGGAAGACCGCTCAAGTCACAACTGCACGAGGGGAAATTGAGATAGAAAGGAAGAAAGAATACAATGAAAGAAAATAGAGATTAATAGATAAATAGATAAAGAAAGAAAGAACTGAAGGAAAGGGAATAACTGGATCGCGTTGTCAACAAGGATGACTTCAAGACTTCATTGCAGTATAAATTCCAGTAACAATCCATTCACATAATAAAAAACAATTTCAACCTCTCATTATAAAAGGGAGAAATATATTATCAGAATTGTCCATCTGACTGCTTTCATGAGAGAATAGCAAAAAGTTGTGTTGCAATCGATAAATTGCAACAAAATTTTAAATAATGTTAAAATAATACTTTTTACTATAGGTCATTATAAAAACACTTTCTTTTTTAATATTACTTTGTTCAACTACACGACTTACAAAATCGCTACTCCTCAACCTCTTATACGGACCAAGCAAAGAGCGAGGAAAAAGTAATCAAAATAAATTACCGACATAAAAGTGTAATTTTGGTTTGTCAACGAAACGTAGCTCATAATGATAAGATCTCTGACTTTATACTCGCCTATATATTCCATACGTCATCTTTTATGAAGTGAGAAAGAGCACTGAGCGTTTGATTTTTTTTCATCATGAACAGGATAGGTATACATCTGAAATTTGTTGACGTTTTGACACAATGGAATTCTAACAACTTGTTGTAATCATGAAAAGGACAGGATATAAAGCTAAACGATAAATGCGAGCGCGAAGCGCGAGCAGAAAAAAGATGAAATTCTGACTTAAAAATAGAACTCTCAATTCATGCTTTGTAAGTCATGAAATCTGGGCAATTTGGTTTCTTCCTACATATATAATGCCAGCGCGAACCGCGGGCAGAAAAATTTTAATATTTAACCCATCTCAATCATTAGTGCGAAACGTGAGCTGAAAATATTTGTTCTTCTTCCGGTCTGAACAAGGGGTAATTTAAGCACTATTTCAAGCACTATATAGCAATATTGAAAGCTCAAGCTCGATGTCCGAGCTGAGATATGTTCTGTATATTGACTTCAATACTTGATATTTTTAGTTCTATATCATCCTATTGAGCAAGATATGGGTCATCGAACAAGCAATACGAGCGCTTCGCGCGATCGAAAATAGTGGCATGAACGATTTTTTTTTGCTAAGTCTTCCCATCGTCTTATCTATTCACTCGTCTTCCTTCTTTTATTTTCCTTTTCTTTTCTCCTCTCTTTAACTTTTCCCCGTTTTCATCTTTTGCTCCGCAAATAGGAGCGGGGGAATCGTTCCCCTCACCCCCTATAGATTCGCCTATGAATTCAGATAACATATATAAAATGCTTTTGTTGTTAATACAATTTTACTTTTGCACCATCGAATGGAGAGAGGGCCTAAACATTTGCATTTATTCATGGCTCATGAAATTACCCTAAGATAACGGCAAGTTCACTTATCGTTACAGATAAATGTGTAACTGTTTCAAAACAGACTTGTCAACTTCAAAAAAAAGTATAACTGCATTGGAAAACAAATTTTGTTTTTCTTTCTTTTGTGTATTTCTGTGTTGACATTTTTATTGATTTCATGTATTTTTATAAGATCGATTTTTTTCTGGAGATATACTGTTTATTCGATGCCCTCAATATAAGGGGGGGGGGGTGCGATTTTACAAGCCATCCCCACCTGAATTCTTTTGGGGTACTATATCCCCATCTCCATCCCCCCGATCGATACTCATATGGCATATCATCTTTGGCGGATCCAGGCAGAGACGCACCCCGTATATTTTTACAGTTGCTCATAGAAGACATAGGCTTACATTTATTTTTTTCATTCATTTATTTATTTATTTGTTTATCTATCTATTCCCGGGTTTTTTTTTACCAAGGCTAGTTTCTTGAGTATACATGCTTCTCCAGAGAGTCCTGCACGATATAGCTAAATCTACGAAAATTGCCACCTGCATCCCCTCTTTTGTAAAAAACTTATTTCTACCCCTTGTTTCAATATCCAAAATGATATTGTTTTCTCCTTCCTATTCTATAAGCTAAAAAACCTATACGAATGGCCATTTTGAATTAACGAGCTTGCCTAACTGTTAGGCAAGCTCATTAATTTGAAAATGGCCATTCAACTTCGATATCACTGAACATTAATTACATAAATTATTCTGACCGATCGTTCTTTGGTAACTTCACCAGAATCATTGCCATGATTGATAAGAAAAGGGGTTCACCTACGCTGTCCAAAATAATGGCAGGGGATGCGACCAATTTGCATCTTTCTAAAACTCTGAGCGGAAATACAAGCAAAAACTAGCCCCTTCATAGAGGTTCATGTATATTGACAATTATTGATAGATTTGATATTGAATGGGATTAAATAAACTGAAAATGCTCTATAATGAAGACATGCAGGATCATTCAAAATTGGGCATTGGCGAATCCAGGGGCGAAGTGACCGCTGACCCGAAGTGGAGTAGCTACCCCCTGAAAAAAAATTGACAGAGCAAAAAAAAGGGAGAAAGAAAAAGAAAAAGAAGAAAGACAGAAGAGGAAAATAAGAGGAGGAAGACGAGTGAATGTAATAATGTGAGGGGAAGACTTGCAAATCTTTCATGTTACCATATAAAAGTTTTGCTTGCGCTTGGCGCAAGAATTGCCTATTCGAATAGATTAATATCTTGCTCAATAGGCTGATATGGAGCAAGTTTTGAAGTCAATATACAAAACATATTTTAGCTCGGACAACGAGCTTTCATTTTTTTTTTATTTACAAATTTAAGTGCTCTGTAAAATATCAATTTTATGGTCTATACATATCAGCATTGTAAGCTAACACTGCGTGGTCACATTCTTTGATTTGCCAAGTTCATATTGTATACTTGTATTCCATAATGTTCCATTAAACAAATGTATTCAGAATGTTCAAATTCTAGGTCTAAATCTTAAACATGCGCGATAGCTTGCACTTAAATTATCCAGTTTCACATCAGAATATCAATAATTATCACGAAATGTATAACCATGAACAGGATGATTCTTGCACGAACAAAAATCGGTGCGAGCACGAAGCGCTAGCCCAGAATTTGTCATTTTCTAGCCTAAAATGTATTTTGTTTTACTTCAAACGGGGCATTAATTTTGTAAGGCACATTTCAATTTGAAAAAAATATATGTTTTTTTTTTAGTGGAAAGGGTGGCAAGTGCTCCACTCTCCCGGTAATTCCGCCACCCCAGTCTGAAAAAAAAAACAAGCTCGCGCTTAGAGCTCGCACTTGTACTTGGATTTTATATCCTTTTCATCACAAACCTACATGTCAAACGTTCGATTTGGGGGTCAATATAAATAGTTATCATGGTTATTAAAAAAACACAGCTCGCGCTTCGCTCTCGCATTGTTTACTTATTATAATTGTTAATTATATAGATTCCACGGCATGATTGCAAAACAAGCTAGTATGTAGGCCTCCTCCAATGTACTATTGTCAGGTTTGAATACAACCGGGGAATACAAACAATATCAGCTCGCGCTTCGTGCTAGCAGCGATACGCTAGCTCTTCGTGAATTCCTATAGCTTGTATAAACGGTCGTCAAATAAATTTCCATTTCCATGTTCAGGTCATTTTATATGGCTATTTAGCGCAAGAAGCGCGATCAATATCAACTGACTCCGACTTGTTTTATATCGTGCCCCCCCCAGCCATGCCGAACGTATTGTGCACCTGATTTAGTACCACAATATCATGTCCCCCAAAAAAGAGAGAAAAAAAGGGGGTAAGAGATAGATGGGGGAACTTGGTCAGTGCTATTTATACAGCATGTCGGTGATAGAAGCGATCAGTTCCTGGTAATTTCGAGTGTAATGTTATTATTATTATTTTTTTTTTTGGGGGGGGGAGACCTTGGAGACATTAGCGGACATTAGCGTACCTACAGAGGGACAGACTGCCCAACCCCTGACGAGTCACAACCCATGTCCCCCCCCCCCCCCCGACGAGTCACAACTGATCCGTGATGAGCCACATGTGGCCCGTGCCTTTGAAATTGAAGACCTTTTTTTTTTCTTTTTTTTGCTTGTCAAATTTTCTTCTTGTACGAAATCCTTTAATATTAGTTGAAGACGTTTTTTTTTTTACTTGTCAAATTGCCCCCCCCCCCCCTCCTTGGAAAATCTTAGGTACGCCACGTCAGATGCTAAAATAGAAGAGATGTAGTATATGTAATACATAAAGCCTATTTCTCCATCGTGACCTTTACATATTTTCGTAATGGAATTCTTTGCGATCAGGATTGTGATACATACAGTTAGATATGCATTGGAACTTTGCACCCCCCTTCCAAAAGAAAAGTATCGATTTGCTGGTCGGGGGGGGGGGGGGGTAGGCTGCAGGTGAAAATATTACGTTTCAGTCTTAGCGCCGGCCCTGAGCCAAGATCATATAGATTTATCAGCAAAAGATACAGGCGAAATCTCCAAAGCACTTTATAAGATAATCGGATGTCTCTTGTTGTTTACGGATCAAGGACCCAATAATTGCCATTTCGAAAATGTGCATTTTTTCTTTACATTAGTTGAAATGTTGTTTCTTGAAAATGCTTTACATATTTAGATGGAAATACAGAGGAGGGGGCAACACCTTGGCGGCGGAAGCCAAACAATTTAGAAGAGGTCCAGCTGAAATTTTGGGATGGGCACAGGTAAAAAATTTGACAGCCCCCCCCCAAAAAAAATGGTTGTCAACCTAAGTTTTAGGAGTGGATCACCAAAAAAATTTAACAAGCAAAAAAAAAAGGTCATCAACCTAAATTTTAGGGGGGACACAAAACGTTTCAGGGGGGTCCACGTGAATTTAGGAGGGACGCAGGAAAGAAAATTGACAAGCAAAAAAAAAGGTTATCAACAAAAATTTTAGGGAGCACCGTCCCCTCCCCCACCTCAAATTTAGGGGGAACTGTCAGCAATAAGATAATAGAAAGGAGAAATTTGTTGAATTTTATTGCGATTACAATCACATGCCGACGCCGTTCATGTAAATTTTTCTTTGAAGAAAAATGTGTGATGGCAGAGCTGCTTACAGAGTCTAGAAAAAGTAATTTGGTCGAGAGGCGGCTGTGTGTCACATGTGTAAGAAAGAGAATGCAGATTTCTGCGGCACGTTTTACATGCGGTCAGAAGTGTTCGCGTGAATGAGTGTGATGTGAATGTCAGCGGCCGGCCCGCCGTACACATCGTCAGGCGATGCTGCGATTTGTGCATCGCATCCGGTGTCCTGTGTTTTGGTTGTTCGACCAACTATTGCAGAAATTGTAGTCGTCTTATAATCTCTACAAAATATTCTCAGGAACTTCAACAATACTATTTTATGGATATCAAGGTACACTATATATATATAAATACATATACATATATATAAGTCTGAGTGATGGCATTAGCATAGCGAAGGTAAGTCTACAACAGATATCCCTCCAATTCCTCTGGCTCAATACAAACCAACTTTACGACAGCAGCTGCTGGGGGTTTCCCCGGCCATGCTCCCACGCTCACTCGCGGTGAAATTTGGATACTAAACTTTGTAAAGCATTGCATGCACTCCGTGTAGCCTAGCGATAGCAGACGATGCGCGGAAGAATTTTGTTTTCCAGTAAAGTAGATATCGGTCACGTGAAAAACAAATGCTCAGTCATGGACGAAAGTGGGTGCTGTGAAAAGTGATCTTTTTGAACATTGCGAATAGGTAGATTGAGTAAGATGTCGGTGAAGTTCAGCCGAGGATAATGACTTCATTTTCTGAGTTTATTTAAAATTTAGACATTTTCAAGTAGACATTTTACCACTCTAATATTGCATTATGATCAGTTCTTGTTATTCAATAGCCACGACCCATACAACTGGATTTTATGATCCTTCACCAAAACTATCCACGAGCTTTAACTCTTATTAAACTGTGTTACACATCGCAATTCGCAAGATGGTTATAAGAATCATCAATAAAAAGCCCAGAGGGGGGGGGGGGGCACTTAAAAAGGACGAGTCGATATCATGCGCGACCAAAAAACACGTAAAAAGGGATTTTTTTCAAGATTGGGCACGTTACGTACATAACGTAATAAGGGTGTAAAAACACTAAAATACTGGAAAAATGGTATACATTTTTACAAGCAAAGCTACGTGTTTACGGTCCAATTTCCGAGGGTATAAATACACTCACTGAAATGGTATACAGGATGTTTTTTAAGTAAAACTGTATAAGTACATGGGGTCCGATTTGAGCGAGGTATGTTTAAAGGGCGGTACTGATATGTAATTAAAAGGTAAAGCCAATTGCCGACGTCCATGACAGAACAATTAAAATATTGTACTTGTTAAGGGTGTCAAATTAAAGGGATGGTCTTGGCTGGAAATATATCTCAATAAATAGAGTAAAATTCACAAAGCAAAGTGATGAAAACTTGATCAAAATCGGATGACAAATAACAAAGTTATTGAATTTTAAAGATTTCCATTAGTCCGGTGAAACAGTTTTGGGCATGTCTTCATGAATATTCATTAGGTGGGCTGATGATGTCATATTCCCACTTGTTCTTTTGTACTTTATTATATGAAATTAGGTTTATTTATTTGTTTATGGCAAGAACTAAAACAATTGAATTGACAACTGATTAAGTGCATTAGTTATTAATATCCACAACTTATTTGATCATAATTGAGACACATCATTTACACATGTGAAGAGCTCACTTGCAAAAGAAGTTAGGTCTAGTTTTCATCAAATTGGATTATGTCTGAACTATATAGATTTTTAGTATCTCTATAGGATGATACCAAAGAAAAGTTGAAATTCCCATTAAAAAGTGAACTAAAATGGCAAAGAGAGATCACTTTTTTCAAAAGGGGTTAGGTCGACACAGATTTCTTTTTAAAGAATACTTAAAAAATATTAAGACAGGTAGATTTCTTTTATACTAAATTTTATGTTCTCATGGTAGGGTATAATGAAAATTCAGTTTTCGCATATGAATATTGCAATATGGGAGAACTAAAAAAAATGCTTTTCATAGAATGGACCTAATCCCTTTTGCAACCAAACTCTTAACTCATTTTTCAAAATGGGGTTAGGTCCATTTTCCATAAATTTTATTGCTTTCTGTCTCTAAACCTCTAAATTTTTAGTCGCTCTGATGATACCAAAAAAAAAAGTTTGAAATTCAAACAAAAACGAGAATGAAAGTGGCAAAGAAAAATCACTTTTTTAATTAAAAGAGATTGGATTCATTTCAGTTTGCTTGCAAAAGGGGCTAGGTCCACAATGATAATTTGAAAAAAAAATATAGGAAAAAATTGAAGACAGGTATATTTCTTTATACCTAGTTCCATGTTCAAATGATAGGGCAGTGCATCATTGTACGTCAATATTGCATTCTCGGAATGGTCCAAAGTGGACCTAACCCCTTTTGCAACTAAAACTCTTCATGTATGAAAAAATAAATTAGATTCCATGTAATAAAATAAGACAGTGGGGATATGACATCATCATCCATCTTCATGAATATTCATGGCGGTGTGCATATAAATGTTTTCACAAAAATATTGATAAAATCTAAAATTCAATAATTTTGTTGTTTGTTTTGTGATTTTGGTGAAATTTTCAGCCCAGACCATACCCGTAAAGGAATGCTTGTCAAGGGTACCGTTTGTTTTTATTATTTTTTTTAATACTTGTTATAGGGGTAGGGTTTCACACGCCAATACTTGTTAAGGGGTGCATTTTCAGAACATGGAAAATATATGTTTAGGGGTGCTTTTTGAAACCAAATGTGCATGCATGGTATCCACTGGTGAATGGAAGTCAAGTGCCCCCCTCCCCCCGATAAAAAAAGTTAACTAACTTATAACATGCCCGAAAAAATGGGATTTGATCTTCCATAGATTTTAAATAGCGCCATCTGTATGGCGATTAGGAAACAGTTTTTTTTTCGGGGATTCCCCGTGACGCAGCGCTGATCGCTCTTCGCCATTTTGGTAATTGGCCGCGTACTCTACAAACTCTTCTTTCTAATCTATTCCAAACTCTGACAGTTCACTGGTGGTCATTGTTATCATCATCATGGAGACATCCAAATGCTGAGATGTTGATCAAGTGATCAGAATCAGTCGTTAACTTAAACAACAAGATCTACTGGCATGACTGGATCTAATCGAGTTCTGAATTGGACATCTTTCGCCAAGTTCATCACGAATCACGTCAGGTTGATGTTGGCCTACGACTGGGCCTGGCCCTGGGAAGAATGATCAGATATACTGCAGCTGCAGGTCATGAAGCAGGTGAGATGATCGACATGTTCTTTTTTCCATTAATTGCTATGTAGTAATTGCCAACCTTTGTTTTGTAGCCAAGCCTTGGGCGCTAATGCAGTTTCGCACCGGCCGGTTACCAGCATACCTCATCACCAATATTTGTTCCCAAATGTCATGACAAGTCTGTCAGTCACATTTTGATGTCAATATATCCACCACTTTTCAAAATATCGTGATCGGGAATGATTGTATTTTGGCTTCGATCTCAACGTCGTTGATCGACACGGCGTAGACATCACTTCGCAGATCGCTTGGATTCACCGTGCACCGTAATGTTGATATGAACTGAAGTTAGCAACCAATCATGCGAAAATGTGGCGAACAAACTGCCAGCATGCCGCATGCGAATCTGTTTGCATGATTTGTTTGCTAACTTCAGTTCATATCAACATTACGGTGCACAGTGAATCCAAGCGATCCGCGAAGCGATGTCGATCAACGACGTTGAGATCGAAGACAAAATACAGCCATTCCCGATCACAATATTTTGAAAAGTGGTGGATATATTGACATCGAAATGTGACTGAGAGACTTGTCATGACATTTGGTACTTACAAGTACTATTGGTGATTAGGTGTGCTGGTAATCGGCCGGTGCGAAACTGCATTAGCGCCAAGCCTTGAAATAAGTGGGCGCTGAGCGCAAATTCGCGCTCATAACGCCATCAATTGCGCCCATGAAGCCCCAAAATCATCAAAATTTTGACGACCGGGCGCAAATATTTTCCAGGTAATTGCGCCCGCCGTGAGTGAGCAGTGAAGCCATATCATACATGTAATTTAAATATCTGTAAAGCCAAAATCAAATAACTTTCAATTTACGATAAACACAGTTTGAAATTGCCAAGTGCGTCTTTTTTTCTGTACCATAAAAAGTGAGCTACGTCCGTCTTTTTTTCCTGTAATACATATGCGCGCGTTCTTCCGGTAGCGGTTTTTCCATACTTCACCATGTGCAATTTCTAATGCACACATTTCCAGTCGGGATATCACAATTCTGTGATATAGTAATTCGAATTGCACAGGAGATAAATCCCTGTTCACAGCACATACGATGTGCAAGTCTTTTATCCTCACAGTCGCCGACCGTGCTTGTCAAAACGGAGCCTTAATAATCCAAAATAACTTAGCTTATAGTTGTGAATTGTAGCTTTTTAATTTCTTTCCTGGAGAGGGGTAAATATCAGACAATAAATAATCTAACAAGGCTCCATCTAAAAAAAAATAAGGAGGATGCCGCGTGCACTTGAGTGTGGTGTTAGCAAGCCAGTTTTGAGCTCATATGTCTGCCAGAGCTCTGGGTGAGAATTCTATCAGTAATGGCCTAAGTGATGGTGATTTTCCGTTTGAGATAGAGTTTAGATTTCATGTTAATTTTTGAAAACTGTAAAAAAACTTTATGATTTCTTCATTGTGATGAATATTTAAGTTATTAATGAATACATTTTCACCGAATTCAGACTCTCCCAGAATGAAAGGCATTTTCTGTGGAGATCTGCGTTTTCAAATAACTTGTGAAAAACTTAAGGTACGTGAACCTACAATACATGTACATGTACATAGCCTGTGGCTATGTGCTGGAATTTGAATAGACTGAGTTATTTATTGATTTCGTATATGCAATCCAAGTGCACCTCACAGCCACAATCACACACAAACACTCACCCACTCCCATGATTCAAACCATAAAAAAAGCCTTAAAAATTATTGTTTTTTGTAAATTTATTATTTGATCTGAATTCTCTCTTTCTCCATCTCTCTCTCTTTTTATTTTTATTTTATTAATTTATTTAGATTTTTTTTTTGGGGGGTTCATTGATCATGGTTCATTAAAGACGAAAAATAAATAAGCCCATGTGTGTGTGGTTGTAAAGGGGATGTGGAGTGAGGGTGTCAAAACACTTAAACATTTAAATCTGATTTCTTAAATGTTTGAATAAGCCTAATACTTAGCATATGCTATTCATTTACTAATTAAAAAATTGCAGGAGCTGCGCTTACTATAAACAAATTTGCGGTGTGGTTCACCGTTATATATATATATTTTTAAATTGCCCCTGGTTCCAGAAAATTGCCCCCGGTTCCTGTAAAAAGCCCGTGAGCTGGGGGCAATTTAAAAAAAAAGTTGCCCCCGGCTCACAGGTGCTTATTTCAAGGCTTGTATGTAGCCTTAGGGGGTCTTCCCACGAGGCAGTGAGGGTCAACGGCCACAATCCCACATGACCAATTTTTCTCAAAATCGTATTTCTCAGGAGTAACGTTACTAAGTAACACTGATAGAAGCGCTGCTCCAAAAATTGGGATTGTTCCAGAAAAAAAGGATATCCTCATAAACCAGGACAAATCATGTCTTGAGAAACTGAGATTGTCCGTGTATAGAGGGACAGTTTTTGTCTCACCTGCGAAGCAGAGTGAGACTATAGGCGCCGCTTTTCCGACGGCGGCGGCGGCGTCAGCATCAAATCTTAACCTGAGGTTAAGTTTTTGAAATGACGTCATAACTTAGAAAGTATATGGACCTAGTTAATAAAACTTGGCCATAAGGTTAATCAAGTATTACTGAACATCCCATTAGAGTTTCATGTCACATGACCAAGGTCAAAGGTCATTTAGGGTCAATGAACTTAGACCATGTTGGAGGAATCAACATCGAAATCTTAACCTGAGGTTAAGTTTTTGAAATGTCATCATAACTTAGAAAATATATGGACCTAGTTCATGAAACTTGGACATAAGGTTAATCAAGTATCACTGAACATCCTGCACGAGTTTCACGTCACATGACCAAGGTCAAAGGTCATTTAGGGTCAATGAACTTTGGCCGAATTGGGGATATCTGTTGAATTCCCATTGTTGTATACGTAGACCGCAGTTGGGCAAAGTCTACGATAAATAATATTTTACAGTAAGAAAAGGTATCATAACAATCCTACGCTACGACGTTGCACTGACATGACTGAAATAATACAAAAAGAATCTGTGTACAAAAGGATTTGAATACAAAAAGAATCTGTGTGAGCATAAACTGATGAAGTGGGAGGACCTAAGCTCTCAGATGACTAGTCTCACCTGGTTCTTGTGCTGAGACGGCTTCGAGCAAGTCCACTAGCTGATCTGACTGAGCTGTTGAGTCCCGACTTGCTCTAAAGGGCTCAGCTCCGCAGTCAATCCAGGCCAGGGTACGGTGGAAGCGTTGCAGCGGCCAACCGACCGCGTAGAGGCTCGCTCCGCGGATATGGACGTACGCGAGAGATGAAGTATGGCGGTTAGTGAACCGGTATGTGAGAGAGTCAATGTCCGAAGTCATGGGCCCATGTATTATATGCACCGCGAAATATGAATGTCCAAACGAAAAAGTAGGATGAAAATAAATCTCTCCCCGTAGCTCGAAAAACCCCAAACGTGCCCAAGGTTGGCCAGGTGGCGATCACTCAAACTCACGCTGTCCAAAAATTGATCCAAAACGCCCGGATAACTCGACAGGATTTAGGATTTCCAACGATTCCAGAGGTACGTCGTAACGAGTCGAAGCCATGAGAAAAAAAACTGCTCTGGACGGTCCTCTGCCGTAGCTGGCGCTCTTTCCGATCGCACTCTGCTACTTGCTCACAATAGGCCTATAGCTTATGAGTTGCACAGACGTGCGTACTACATTTCTCCCGGTATTGAAAAGTGAAGATCCGCTCACCAGAAAAATGAGTTTCTCCAGGTATTGAAAAAGGAAGCGAAGGTCCGCTCACAAATTAGTCATATACATGTAGGAGAACTCGTGGGAGACTTGTGCACAGATACATATTTAATAATCAATAACTAATCAATCACAGTTGCAAGTGATTGCTGACTACTTATCAACACTAAAAATCAGTTGTTACTTTATTCTACATTACTATTTAACTACCGTATACCAATTCAGTTTGTTTTTTCACATCATTCTCTAAATCACATGCGTAATAGAATGTGTGAGGAGCTTTGAAATCAACGGAATTAAAAGTAATACTATAAATAATACCATGCCTTACAATACTGTGGTTCCTGTGAACAGTGAATATATTTTTGAAGTTGACATCAAAATTTAGGTCACTTATCATTTCCAACTCTTGTATGCTGTATGTAAAAAGAAGATGAAACGGTTAGAACAGTTATCACACATACCATATAAATGATCAGCACATATAACCAGGCTGTCTTATATTAGCAATAAACTGTTTATTAAGGTGAAGTTATGATGAAAGTTAATCACACAAACATGTACATGTTCTGCAAAAAACGTAAAACCTATGTTTTGTTAAGACACAAATTATGATCAAATAGAATGATTTATACTGAATATTTTGAACTGTTCATATTTAGACTAAAATGATCTTTCTCTTGATCCCCAAAATCCCACTAACAAGTTTGGGAGATCTAAATGATTAACAACTATATATAAGCATGTTAGAATTTATAGCATGCTTAGGCTTAGTTTTAGCCCTAAATAAGAATTGTTACCTCAACTGAATTCCAATTGAAACGAAACTGTGATTGAAGCCTGTCTTGTTCAGCTTACATCACAAAAGGAGTTACCTTCTCCATGCTACTTATTTCTGTATAAATAAAGAAGTGCACACAACATAACATGGTATAAATTATTTACACTCTTGACATTTCATCTTTTAGTAACGAGGGGTTCCCCTAGGCGCATGGCACAGGGGACACACGTTCGGATGGCTATGGCATCCGCAGGTGAGATATTTACACATGCTCCTTGGAACCAATCTCCACAGCGATCACATTGTATCATCAATTTTCCATCATCTGGCTTCCTGCAGATGCAATAAACATCAGCATTCAATTGTGACCCTGGAGTGGTGGGGAGTGTACGATCATTACATTTCTTTATTCGATCATGATTAACTACAAAGAATGAGTTCCTGTATCGAATCCGAAACAGATATGGGGACAGACATTTCGTGATTTGGGCCGGTCCCGTCCAGGGGGGACACAACTTCTTAGACTTTCCTTTGGGGGTGGCAAGGTTCAGAAAATAAACCCAATCATCTTCTTTGTAGTCACTTGTCTTCATACGCACATCATAATCACGCTTCATTGTTCGCTGGGTGGCATGAAGGTTTTTCCGTGCAGTGTCATGAGCAGTTTGAATTGCATCACCTAGCTCCTTACAAAACTCGCTGGGGAGTTTACGTTCCTGGCTGGAGGGAAGAGGAAATACTAAATCAGTGGGCTGATTCACTTCACGTCCCAGCATGAGTCTATTAGGTGTGAATCCTGTGCTGCGGTTAACGGTTGCTCTAATAGCTCCGGCGATCTGAGGAAGATACTTATCCCACTGCGTCTGGGTCTTGTCGACGTAACAGCGAACTGCTGCCATCAATGTACGATTATAACGTTCAACCTGCCCATTGGCAGAAGGTCCGTATGCAGTGGTACGTGTCTTTTGAATATGCAACAACTGACATAGCTGATGAAAGAGGGCACTTTCAAAATTTCGGCCTTGATCGGTCTGGATTTGAAGAGGATAACCGAACCTGCTGAAAAATTCATTTACTACTGCCCGCGCTGTCACTTCAGCGGTCTGGGAGGGTAGGGGAATGACTTCTGTCCATTTAGTAAACTGATCGACGATCATCAAGATATACTCATTCCCATTAGTAGTTTTAGGCAAGGGGCCAAGAAAATCTAGGTGTACCGTTTCCATTGGAACACCGGCATGATACCGGGTAAGGGGAAAACGCTGATGACGATCCGGCTTCTTGTTCCTATTACAAAGAGGGCAGGCCATGACATACGACTGTATGTTGTCTTTCATGTGATACCAGAAATACTTCTGGCGTATCTTCGCAAAGGTTCGATCACAACCAGGATGTGCTGAAGAAGGGAGATCATGATTAACTTGCATAATCTGTTCTCTTAGCGCACGGGGCACAACAACAAAGAGCTGTTCATCCTTCTTCCAATACAGTAGACCATCTTTAAGAATGAGAAGATCCCGATTGACCCATAAGAACTTTTGCTCCGCACCCCAAAGCATGATTTCCGCTTGGGACGGAACCGTTTGAGACTCAAGCCAGGCACGTATGGGTCCGAAATAGGTCTCTTTCTCTTGCGCTTCCCTGAAGTTTTCATCGCTGATGTCTGAAAGTGAAATGGCGCTCACGGTGGGAATGCTACACCGTAAAATTGTGAGTTCTCGTAGCTCGCTGATTTCCTTAGCCTGGGGAGAAATGCTGGGCGGAGAATCACTTGGAATTTCTCGTAGCTCACCGATTTCCTTAGCCTGAGGAGAAATGCTGAGCGGAGACTCACTTGTACATGGTACCGTCATACTTACTTCGCAGACTTGGGAGCGTTTGGTTAACGGCACTGCGTCGTCCACTTCCTCAACGAAGTACGCCCACCGCTTGTGCGCACGCTCACAATGATGACATCCGCCACACGGCAGGTCCTTCAGCTTACTACCTAGTTGATAACAGCTACAGGTGGAGGGAGGTTGAGGGATTCTGGATAACGCATCTGCATTAACATGTTTGTTCCCTTTTCGATGCTCAATGTGAAAGTCATATTGGCTTAATTCTTCGATCCAACGCGCGATCTGACCCTCTGGTCTCTTGAAGTTCAATAGCCATCGTAAGCTGCTATGGTCCGTTCGGACAAGAAAGGGTTTTCCTAGTAGATAGTGGCGATAGAATCGTGTAAACAAAACAACCGCTAGTAACTCCTTTCTTGTCACACAGTATCTTCGTTGTTCCTTGGCAAGTACACAACTTCCATACGCTATCACTTTTTCCTCACCATTTTGGATTTGTATAAGTTCTGCTCCAAGGGCAATATCGGAGGCATCCGTGTCTAGCACAAATCCATCAGTGGAGTTCGGGAGAGTAAGTACCGGAGCTGTACTAAGCATGTGCTTGATTGATTCGAAAGCACACTGGTGCGCTTCGTCCCACTTGAATGCTTGTTTTCCTGTTAGTGCGTATAAGGGGGCAGCTACCTTTGCGTAGTCTTTCAAGAAAACCCTGTGGTAGTTTACGAGTCCCAAAAAACGCTCAACTTCACGGGTGTTCTTTGGCACCGGCCATGATTGAACGGCCTGGACATGTTCCGCTCTGAGATGAATTCCAGTTTTATCGACGTCTCTTCCGAGAAACTCGACCTTTGTTTGGAATAAAGAACACTTCTTTGGCTTCAATTTCAGTTCAAACTGTTGAAATCGGTTCAGCACTATCCGAAGATTTTTTAAGTGTTCTTCAAAGCTCTTTCCAAGGACCAGGACGTCGTCTAAGAATGCGAGAGCGATCTCCCAAGTCAGCCCGCGCAAAATGAGATTCATTGCCCTTGAAAACGTCGCGGGGGCATTACATAGTCCGAATCCCATTCGCTCGAATTCAAACAGTCCATATTTGGTAATAAAGGCTGTCTTTTCCTGGTTGATCGACATGTATCTGCCAATAGGCAGCGTTCGCATCCAATTTCGAAAACCATATGTTTCCGGCTAATGTGTCCAAGCATTCTTCAATCCTAGGCAATGGATATACATCCTTCCTAGTCACATTATTCAAGGCACGATAGTCTATGCACCAACGCACTGATCCGTCACGCTTCCTGATCAGAACTGGGGGTGACGCCCATTCAGAAATTGATGGTTTGATGACTCCTGCCTTCAACATCTTATCTAGATGCGCCTTCTCTTCTTGGGCGAAATTGATCGGTGTCCGCCTCATTTTCTGCTTGATGGGATTTGCCGTTCCAGTGTCTATCTTGTGAGTAACTGCTCTGAAATTTCCCAAATCGAAATCATCCCTAGCAAAGACGTTCTGATATTCGGATAAAAGATTATCTAAATCAAAAATCTGCTCTGCAGAGAGAGATTCACTCGACCTGTCTCTCAGGTCAGTCAAATGAGATGGGACAATACTAGGCGAGTCCATAACCGAAGTTTGCTTTACGGAAATATCTGTTTCTTCAAAGTCCTGTCCTTCTACAATATTGGGTTCCTCGAGGGTCACTTCTTCTGCCGTTCCGAAGGGCAAACCAGCTGGCAACCGGTGGTAGGAATCTGTCAGGTTAACTACATATATGGAAAGATCCTTACCCCGGTCAAAAACAATCCGCGGTGACCATATAGGAGACGGGTGAGTTGGTTGGAACATGAAGGTACTCTCCATGTCCCCTTCCACATTGCAGTTCACCCGCTTGACACAATTCGGGGGAATGACTGTGGCGCTGTACACTGTGACGTGTTTGACGTGATGAGGAGTCGCGTTCTGGGGTTTTCTCCCAAAGTGCAACGGGATCTCATGTAGTCCAATGGTGAGTTTAGAGTCCCGCACTGAAATGTCCATACCATACTTGGTGATAAGATCTAAACCGAGAAGCATGTCGTCTCCAATGGGGGCTACATGTAATCCTTCCTCAAACTGAACTGATCCAAGGCTAATGGGGATTTGTCCCACTACCATAGCTTTCATTTTCACATTTCTGTCCGCTGTTTGGAGGATGATATTTTCAACGATCGGAGGTTGAGGTTTCATTATGGAATAAACCTTATCAGAGATGATCGACACTTCCGCAGCAGTGTCCACTACTGCCTTCACTTCCAACTCTCCTAGACGAACCGGAATGTATAACATTGAAGTACTAGATACTTTATTCACAGTTACCACTTTGGGTACCTCAAATGCAGACGATGCTTCTAAAAACACATCAGCTACGGAAGTAGTGTCTAATTCCAGTGGGTCAAAACAAGTAGATTCTGCTTGTTCCGTAATGTCCGGCAGATTACGTGATTCAATATCTGACTCAATTTGAAGGCCAGACTCAATTGTTGTTCCCTGATCTATAGGTTCTTGGCCTTGCTCCATTCGGACCGGGGATCGGCCTCGCTCCCCGATCCCTCCATGTTTTCCGTATCGTGAAGTAGGAAGGACACCTTTTGCAAACTGGGACACTCACGCTTAATATGACCAGTCTGCCCACAATGGAAACATGTATTCGGAGATGGAGATCGCGGACGGGGTTTGAGTGATTTAACGCTCTGTTTTAGTTCTGTCATTTCGGTTTTCAAATCATCCCGAAGACCATTCATGCTAACTTTCATCCCCTTCATATCCTCTCGCAGTCCTTCAAGACTTGACCGCATCCCCTCGAATCCTGTCCGTATGGTTTCAAGAACACTCTTGATTGTGTTATCGCGTCCATCATTCGTCCAGGGTCGATTACCTGTAGAAGTCTGTTGAACACGCGCGAAACATAAGAAGACTCAGTCTCCTCGTCCTCGGAATTATATTCCGAACAGGTCACGGACTGTACGGTTCGCGGACGACCTACCCTAATATCCGATCTGAAATTACTCCGATCTTGACTTCGTCCATACACGACTTTGCGGGAATTCTCTGCCCATTTTACTCCTTGAATCGCATCCTCAAGGGTGACGGGATGGGACATAAGAGCAGAGTAACCTGCTTGTTTGTTTACGCAACCCTTACAAAACTGAAGCACGAGCTGAGATTGAACCCTTGGATTCGTAATATTACCCAGTCCTTCAAAAGCACGGTATGCTAATACGCGAAGTCGTCCTGCCCAATCAGCTAAAGCTTCATCCTGTTCTTGCTGAGCGGTATGAAACTCAGCAAGTTCCTCTTCGGGTAACGCATTTCTTTGGTACCGCTCTTGCATAAGATACATTAGGTACGCGTATTCTTTGTGACCTTGCCTTGAAATGGCAGCGAAGTAATCAGAGGCTTCGCCCTGAAGCGACCATCCAAGTGCATTTTTTTCTCTTCGGGCGTCCATCGGTATGCGGCTGCGTCTGAAATAAATTTGTTTTTGAATGCCTCCCAACTTCCTCGACCATCGAACGAAATCGATTTTGGAAGGGATGGTGGGGGCTCCGGTCTCGAAGGAAGTTTCCGGCCACTTCTTGGGCTAGTTGTGCGAGGATTACCCCTAACCGCATAATCATCATATGCCCCCTTATTCTCATACCGATTTCGACTACTAGAGGTTCTCGCGAATGGAGCATGTTCACTTGAATGAAGATTACCCCCACTAACATTGGCATTATTCTCATACCGATTTCGACTACTAGAGGTTCTATCAAATGGAGCATGTTCACTTGAATGAAGGTTACCCCCACTAACATTGGCATTATTCTCATACCGATTTCGACTACTAGAGGTTCTATCAAATGGATCATGTTCACTTGAATGAAGGTTACCCCCACTAACATTGGCATTATTCTCATACCGATTGCGACTACTAGAGGTTCTCGCGAATGGAGCATGTTCACTTGAATGAAGATTACCCCCACTAACATTGGCATTATTCTCATACCGATTGCGACTACTAGAGGTTCTATCAAATGGAGCATGTTCACTTGAATGAAGATTACCCCCACTAACATTGGCATTATTCTCATACCGATTGCGACTACTAGAGGTTATCAAATGGAGCATGTTCACTTGAATGAAGATTACCTGCACTAACATTGGCATTATTCTCATACCGATTGCGACTACTAGAGGTTCTATCAAATGGAGCATGTTCACTTGAATGAAGGTTACCCCCACTAACATTGGCATTATTCTCATACCGATTGCGACTACTAGAGGTTCTATCAAATGGAGCATGTTCACTTGAATGAAGGTTACCCCCACTAACATTGGCATTATTCTCCTACCGATTTCGACTACTAGAGGTTCTATCAAATGGAGCATGTTCACTTGAATGAAGATTACCCCCACTAACATTGGCATTATTCTCATACCGATTGCGACTACTAGAGGTTATCAAATGGAGCATGTTCACTTGAATGAAGATTACCTGCACTAACATTGGCATTATTCTCATACCGATTGCGACTACTAGAGGTTCTATCAAATGGAGCATGTTCACTTGAATGAAGATTACCCCCACTAACATTGGCATTATTCTCATACCGATTGCGACTACTAGAGGTTCTATCAAATGGAGCATGTTCACTTGAATGAAGATTACCCCCACTAACATTGGCATTATTCTCATACCGATTGCGACTACTAGAGGTTCTATCAAATGGAGCATGTTCACTTGAATGAAGGTTACCCCCACTAACATTGGCATTATTCTCATACCGATTTCGACTACTAGAGGTTCTATCAAATGGAGCATGTTCACTTGAATGAAGATTACCCCCACTAACATTGGCATTATTCTCATACCGATTGCGACTACTAGAGGTTCTATCAAATGGAGCATGTTCACTTGAATGAAGATTACCCCCACTAACATTGGCATTATTCTCATACCGATTGCGACTACTAGAGGTTCTATCAAATGGAGCATGTTCACTTGAATGAAGATTACCCCCACTAACATTGGCATTATTCTCATACCGATTGCGACTACTAGAGGTTCTATCAAATGGAGCATGTTCACTTGAATGAAGGTTACCCCCACTAACATTGGCATTATTCTCATACCGATTGCGACTACTAGAGGTTCTATCAAATGGAGCATGTTCACTTGAATGAAGGTTACCCCCACTAACATTGGCATTATTCTCATACCGATTGCGACTACTAGAGGTTCTATCAAATGGAGCATGTTCACTTGAATGAAGATTACCCCCACTAACATTGGCATTATTCTCATACCGATTGCGACTACTAGAGGTTCTCGCGAATGGAGCATGTTCACTTGAATGAAGGTTACCCCCACTAACATTGGCATTATTCTCATACCGATTGCGACTACTAGAGGTTCTATCAAATGGAGCATGTTCACTTGAATGAAGATTACCCCCACTAACATTGGCATTATTCTCATACCGATTGCGACTACTAGAGGTTCTCGCGAATGGAGCATGTTCACTTGAATGAAGGTTACCCCCACTAACATTGGCATTATTCTCATACCGATTGCGACTACTAGAGGTTCTATCAAATGGAGCATGTTCACTTGAATGAAGATTACCCCCACTAACATTGGCATTATTCTCATACCGATTGCGACTACTAGAGGTTCTCGCGAATGGAGCATGTTCACTTGAATGAAGGTTACCCCCACTAACATTGGCATTATTCTCATACCGATTGCGACTACTAGAGGTTCTATCAAATGGAGCATGTTCACTTGAATGAAGGTTACCCCCACTAACATTGGCATTATTCTCATACCGATTGCGACTACTAGAGGTTCTATCAAATGGAGCATGTTCACTTGAATGAAGGTTACCCCCACTAACATTGGCATTATTCTCATACCGATTGCGACTACTAGAGGTTCTATCAAATGGAGCATGTTCACTTGAATGAAGATTACCCCCACTAACATTGGCATTATTCTCATACCGATTGCGACTACTAGAGGTTCTCGCGAATGGAGCATGTTCACTTGAATGAAGGTTACCCCCACTAACATTGGCATTATTCTCATACCGATTTCGACTACTAGAGGTTCTATCAAATGGAGCATGTTCACTTGAATGAAGGTTACCCCCACTAACATTGGCATTATTCTCATACCGATTGCGACTACTAGAGGTTCTATCGATTGGAGCATGTTCACTTGAATGAAGGTTACCCCCACTAACATTGGCATTATTCTCATACCAATTGCGACTACTAGAGGTTCTATCAAATGGAGCATGTTCACTTGAATGAAGATTACCCCCACTAACATTGGCATTATTCTCATACTGATTTCGACTACTAGAGGTTCTATCAAATGGAGCATGTTCACTTGTATGAAGATTACCCCCACTAACATTGGCATTATTCTCATACCGATTCCGACTACTAGAGGTTCTATCAAATGGAGCATGTTCACTTGTATGAAGATTACCCCCACTAACATTGGCATTATTCTCATACCGATTTCGACTACTAGAGGTTCTATCAAATGGAGCATGTTCACTTGTATGAAGATTACCCCCACTAACATTGGCATTATTCTCATACCGATTCCGACTACTAGAGGTTCTATCAAATGGAGCATGTTCACTTGTATGAAGATTACCCCCACTAACATTGGCATTATTCTCATACCGATTTCGACTACTAGAGGTTCTATCAAATGGAGCATGTTCACTTGAATGAAGGTTACCCCCACTAACATTGGCATTATTCTCATAACGATTTCGACTACTAGAGGTTCTATCAAATGGAGCATGTTCACTTGAATGAAGATTACCCCCACTAACATTGGCATTATTCTCATACCGATTTCGACTACTAGAGGTTCTATCAAATGGAGCATGTTCACTTGTATGAAGATTACCCCCACTAACATTGGCATTATTCTCATACCGATTTCGACTACTAGAGGTTCTATCAAATGGAGCATGTTCACTTGTATGAAGATTACCCCCACTAACATTGGGATTATTCTCATACCGATTTCGACTACTAGAGGTTCTATCAAATGGAGCATGTTCACTTGTATGAAGATTACCCCCACTAACATTGGCATTATTCTCATACCGATTTCGACTACTAGAGGTTCTATCAAATGGAGCATGTTCACTTGAATGAAGGTTACCCCCACTAACATTGGCATTACTCTCATACCGATTCCGACTACTAGAGGTTCTATCAAATGGAGCATGTTCACTTGTATGAAGATTACCCCCACTAACATTGGGATTATTCTCATACCGATTGCGACTACTAGAGGTTCTATCAAATGGAGCATGTTCACTTGTATGAAGATTACCCCCACTAACATTGGCATTATTCTCATACCGATTGCGACTACTAGAGGTTCTATCAAATGGAGCATGTTCACTTGTATGAAGATTACCCCCACTAACATTGGCATTATTCTCATACCGATTGCGACTACTAGAGGTTCTATCAAATGGAGCATGTTCACTTGAATGAAGGTTACCCCACTAACATTGGCATTATTCTCATACCGATTTCGACTACTAGAGGTTCTATCAAATGGAGCATGTTCACTTGAATGAAGATTACCCCCACTAACATTGGCATTATTCTCATACCGATTGCGACTACTAGAGGTTCTATCAAATGGAGCATGTTCACTTGAATGAAGGTTACCCCCACTAACATTGGCATTATTCTCATACCGATTGCGACTACTAGAGGTTCTATCAAATGGAGCATGTTCACTTGAATGAAGGTTACCCCCACTAACATTGGCATTACTCTCATACCGATTTCGACTACTAGAGGTTCTATCAAATGGAGCCTGTTCACTTGAATGAAGATTACCCCCACTAACATTGGCATTATTCTCATACCGATTGCGACTACTAGAGGTTCTATCAAATGGAGCATGTTCACTTGAATGAAGGTTACCCCCACTAACATTGGCATTACTCTCATACCGATTTCGACTACTAGAGGTTCTATCAAATGGAGCATGTTCACTTGAATGAAGATTACCCCCACTAACATTGGCATTATTCTCATACCGATTGCGACTACTAGAGGTTCTATCAAATGGAGCATGTTCACTTGAATGAAGATTACCCCCACTAACATTGGCATTATTCTCATACCGATTGCGACTACTAGAGGTTCTATCAAATGGAGCATGTTCACTTGTATGAAGATTACCCCCACTAACATTGGCATTATTCTCATACCGATTGCGACTACTAGAGGTTCTATCAAATGGAGCATGTTCACTTGAATGAAGATTACCCCCACTAACATTGGGATTATTCTCATACCGATTGCGACTACTAGAGGTTCTATCAAATGGAGCATGTTCACTTGTATGAAGATTACCCCCACTAACATTGGCATTATTCTCCTACCGATTTCGACTACTAGAGGTTCTATCAAATGGAGCATGTTTACTTGAATGAAGGTTACCCCCACTAACATTGGCATTATTCTCATACCGATTTCGACTACTAGAGGTTCTATCAAATGGAGCATGTTCACTTGTATGAAGGTTACCCCCACTAACATTGGGATTATTCTCATACCGATTGCGACTACTAGAGGTTCTATCAAATGGAGCATGTTCACTTGTATGAAGGTTACCCCCACTAACATTGGGATTATTCTCATACCGATTGCGACTACTAGAGGTTCTATCAAATGGAGCATGTTCACTTGTATGAAGATTACCCCCACTAACATTGGCATTATTCTCATACCGATTTCGACTACTAGAGGTTCTATCAAATGGAGCATGTTAACTTGAATGAAGGTTACCCCCACTAACATTGGCATTATTCTCATACCGATTCCGACTACTAGAGGTTCTATCAAATGGAGCATGTTCACTTGTATGAAGATTACCCCCACTAACATTGGCATTATTCTCATACCGATTCCGACTACTAGAGGTTCTCGCGAATGGAGCATGTTCACTTGAATGAAGATTACCCCCACTAACATTGGCATTATTCTCATACCGATTTCGACTACTAGAGGTTCTATCAAATGGAGCATGTTCACTTGTATGAAGATTACCCCCACTAACATTGGGATTATTCTCATACCGATTGCGACTACTAGAGGTTCTATCAAATGGAGCATGTTCACTTGTATGAAGATTACCCCCACTAACATTGGGATTATTCTCATACCGATTGCGACTACTAGAGGTTCTATCAAATGGAGCATGTTCACTTGAATGAAGATTACCCCCACTAACATTGGCATTATTCTCATACCGATTGCGACTACTAGAGGTTCTATCAAATGGAGCATGTTCACTTGTATGAAGATTACCCCCACTAACATTGGGATTATTCTCATACCGATTGCGACTACTAGAGGTTCTATCAAATGGAGCATGTTCACTTGTATGAAGGTTACCCCCACTAGCATTGGGATTATTCTCATACCGATTGCGACTACTAGAGGTTCTATCAAATGGAGCATGTTCACTTGTATGAAGGTTACCCCCACTAACATTGGGATTATTCTCATACCGATTGCGACTACTAGAGGTTCTATCAAATGGAGCATGTTCACTTGAATGAAGGTTACCCCACTAACATTGGCATTATTCTCATACCGATTGCGACTACTAGAGGTTCTATCAAATGGAGCATGTTCACTTGAATGAAGATTACCCCCACTAACATTGGCATTATTCTCATACCGATTGCGACTACTAGAGGTTCTATCAAATGGAGCATGTTCACTTGTATGAAGATTACCCCCACTAACATTGGCATTATTCTCATACCGATTGCGACTACTAGAGGTTCTATCAAATGGAGCATGTTCACTTGTATGAAGATTACCCCCACTAACATTGGCATTATTCTCATACCGATTGCGACTACTAGAGGTTCTATCAAATGGAGCATGTTCACTTGTATGAAGATTACCCCCACTAACATTGGCATTATTCTCATACCGATTGCGACTACTAGAGGTTCTATCAAATGGAGCATGTTTACTTGAATGAAGATTACCCCCACTAACATTGGCATTATTCTCATACCGATTGCGACTACTAGAGGTTCTATCAAATGGAGCATGTTTACTTGAATGAAGATTACCCCCACTAACATTGGCATTATTCTCATACCGATTGCGACTACTAGAGGTTCTATCAAATGGAGCATGTTTACTTGAATGAAGATTACCCCCACTAACATTGGCATTACCCTCAGCCTCTATCTCCTCCTCAGATTCTTCCTCAGATTCCTCCCCTCCCTCTCTAATATTGCTTGTATAATCATCCATATTCAAGTCTAATTGACTATTGTGTTCGAAATCAAGGTGTGGTATTGGCCATACCGTAATTTGGGACACCGAAGAAACAAGGATTGGGTTAAATTCCCACATTGGTCCCTCCATCTGATTATTTTCTTAGCAACGAACAAATGGGAATCAAATCATCTTCACTACAAAAATTAATTTTAATTTCTTGTGATTGAGCCATATTTGTTTGCTCCACTGATTACTCAACAAGAAAATCAAAGGACTATTCAAAAATAAGAAATACTTCCTTCTTTGACACAAGCAAGTATTGAGGTGTTGAAAGGTGACAATTATTATATCTATTAACAACATAAAATATGACACACAAAAAAGATGTGTGCACCCCAGTAATCAGGGATAAGAAAAATTATATGCAAATCCCAATTCTTTTATTTTTTTTGTGTCTCAAATGTCTATAAAACCTAAATATTAATACATGTACAATGTTAGGCCATTGGTATGCACAGTATCACAACAGATTAGCAACACTAGTCAACACACACACACAAAAAAAACAATGATTATTTTTTGTACAAATGCATTAAGTATTATAGGTGTTACTAAATTGGACAACTAAATTGTAGTAGTCCCTATTTAATTTAATGCAGACAATTGGGCTTAAGTTTTTTTTTTTTTTTTTTAATTGAATGGAGAAAACCTTTGACCAATAATTTGCAAAAAATACAAATTATTACAACCAGAAAGTGCCCCTTCTGAATATTGGGCACACTATTATGGAATTTCAAAGCTACTAACAATAAATGTTCCCCAATACCTCACCTAATTAGGGGACAATCGTTAAACCACGAATATTATTCCACAATTATCTCCAAAACACATGAACAATTTTCAAAGAATTAATTTTAGCATGAAAAGAATATCACGTTAAAGTTATCCAACAATCTAGGTTCAATGTGTTTGATTTCGACCTAATAATATAATGACCAGATTAGTCTCTATTCAGCATGCACTTCCAAGAAATATCACAAAAGAAATATGGATGCTCATAAAAAATAGGTATAGACTGACTCTCCCTGTGCCTTGCCAGAATTTGTACTAGAAAGTTGAAATGAGCATCTGTTTCTAAGTGTTAAATTTCTTACACTCTTATAAAGAAAAATTAAAATAATTTTTATTTCCTTTTTTTTCAAAGTAATGCACTGCTTTGCGCTATCTAAATTGTTATAATAAACAACAAAACAATACTGACCTGTTAATATATTGAGGTTAGTACAGTTAGACATGACAAAGACTTCTTTTCTCTTGATTCCTCCGGCAAATGCAAAAGAAAAAAAAGAAAACAAGGAATAAGTCAATCTGCTCACAAAAACCAAGTTTTGAATCAAACTAATATATTGTATATCTCCCAAGACAAGATTCTATGGGGAGCAATACACACTGTTCACGTCACATACACTACGTGTACATGAAGAAAATTACCTTACTTAATTACCACCTACATGTAGTGAAATACTGGACAAGTTCTGCTACAATACAGTAATGCACCGTTAAAATAGAACAGTGCTCCAGACTTCTAGTCTTCCTTTAAAATCAAACGTCCTGACTATAAAGTTCACAGGTACTTTATCATAGAGTTCACATTTCACTTGTAGCTCTGTATATCTACTCAATCATAAATTTAAATAAGTTCAGTTCTAAGACTACCATACCAGCCCTGAGATATATCGCTGCTGGTGTTTATTGATTTATTAAATTGTAGAAATAAATCAAAAGCTTAATTCAATTTTTTTTTTCGTAACTAAAAATTCTACCTCAAGTAGTCTTAACTAAGGATTAACTAAGTATTAACCTAGATAATTAAAGCCACTCAACAATTCCAGCACAAAACATGAATCATGCAAAAATATTTGCATTGATCTCCTTCCTCTCGGCTGAAAGATTAATAGCCGTAGAGCTACAAATATACAAAGACAGTCTTCAAAACTTCCTTACAAAAACTAAGCAGTCCGAGACTGATATAATTATAAACCTATAACTATAAGTAAACTACAAATGTCACTGTCAAAACTACACCGACCACCGACAGTGCTTTACTGAACTACACCACTTATAAAATAGGTGCCAAAAATATTTTCAACTACACCCTATCCTTTAGTCAGAACTTGTAAAAAAGATCTAATTATATTAAAAGCAACCTACTAATTTGTATCTCCACTAATATCAAGCCAACTGAACTATTGTACAGTCACTGGCGTTATAAATTCCAGCAATAACAATAAAAAATAGGGCCAATAAATCAATTGAGATACCCCACGACTGACCTTGAGTTTTCGACTACGCCAATTGTTGTATACGTAGACCGCAGTTGGGCAAAGTCTACGATAAATAATATTTTACGGTAAGAAATAGAAAAAATATCATAACAATCCTACGCTACGACGTTGCACTGATATGACTGAATACAAAAAGAATCTGTGTACAAAAGGATTTGAATACAAAAAGAATCTGTGTGAGCATAAACTGATGAAGTGGGAGGACCTAAGCTCTCAGATGACTAGTCTCACCTGGTTCTTGTGCTGAGACGGCTTCGAGCAAGTCCACTAGCTGATCTGACTGAGCTGTTGAGTCCCGACTTGCTCTAACAGGCAGAGGAAGGATACGCCGACGGCAGCTCCGTAGCGAAGTCTAAAAGGGCTCAGCTCCGCAGTCAATCCAGGCCAGGGTACGGTGGAAGCGTTGCAGCGGCCAACCGACCGCGTAGAGGCTCGCTCCGCGGATACGGACGTACGCGAGAGATGAAGTATGGCGGTTAGTGAACCGGTATGTGAGAGAGTCAATGTCCGAAGTCATGGGCCCATGTATGATATGCACCGCGAAATATGAATGTCCAAACGAAAAAGTAGGATGAAAATAAATCTCTCCCCGTAGCTCGAAAAACCCCAAACGTGCCCAAGGTCGGCCAGGTGGCGATCACTCAAACTCACGCTGTCCAAAAATTGATCCAAAACGCCCGGATAACTCAACAGGATTTAGGATTTCCAACGATTCCAGAGGTACGTCTTAACGAGTCGAAGCCATGAGAAAAAAAACTGCTCTGGACGGTCCTCTGCCGTAGCTGGCGCTCTTTCCGCTCGCACTCTGCTACTTGCTCACAATAGGCCTATAGCTTATGAGTTGCACAGACATGCGTACTACACCATCATAACTGTGAAAGTTTATGGATCTGATTCATGAAACTTGGACATAATAGACAGTAATCAAGCATCACTGAACATTTTGTGCAAGTTTCAGGTCTCATGATTAAGGTCAAAGGTCATTTAGGGTCAATGAACTTTGGCCGAATCGGGGGTATCTGTTGAATTACCATCATAACTTTGAAAGTTTATTGGTCTAGTACATTAAACTTGGACATTAAAGTAATCAAGTATCTCTGATCATCCTGTGCACGTTTCAGGTCACATGACCAAGGTCAAAGGTCAATGAACTTTGGCTGAATTGGGTGTATCTGTTGAATTACCATCATAACTTTGAAAGTTTATGGATCTGATTGTGCGAGTTAGAGTAGAATTCAAAGTCAGCACTGCTGCTATATTGAACCACGTGATGCAGGTGAGACGGCCAGAGGCATTCCACTTGTTTCACTTTAGAATACCCCCCCTGGCCCTGAGGACATAGATCTACATACTCTAGATCATATAGATGGCAATTACGGTATTCAGAATCTTGTTATGAATCCTGATATTTTTTTGACTAGCGCACTCAACTGATGTCGGCACTTGACAGATGAATGTACTTTCATAGATTTCTTGAGTTGAAAAATCTCTAAAAACTGGGACGATCCCAATTTTCTGATCAGATCCTACTGGTCTCAGCTAATAGTTCTTCTCACTACTGAACTTTAGTTACCGGTAGGCAAGGGCTGTAGACTGCGAATCGCCAGCGTGCTGCTTTCATGTGGGTCAGAGTGCTGCTCTGAAACTTTCTACGGATATTCTGTTCTTTAAATTAGAGTAGGATCCAATAAATTCCAAGCTCTGGTTGTTCTTAGAATTTTTTTCTTCTAATTTTCTAATAACATACATGTAGGCAATAGTGTGTTGAATAAGTTGCTAGCTTACTACATGTATGAAGAATTAAGTTAAAAGTTCATTAGTTTTAATGACAAATCTAGATCAAAACATTCAAATTGTTTTAAAATCTTTTTCATATCAACAATGTTTGTTAAGCTGTTGCAAGAAATATCGGTGTCATCAAGAAACTTAAAAAGGTTCTTCCAGCACAGGTGCTGTCCATGTTGTATTGTGCATTAATTTTACCGTATCTTAATTATCAGATTATTGCATGGGGAAATGCCTCTCAAACGAGACTGAACAAAGTATCTGTACTTCCGAAAAAAGTACGAAGGATAACATGTAATGTGCCCCTAGATATATGGATTTGTTTCGTGCGAAACGTATCCTTCAAGTCATTTTGATGTTTACAGTTGAGTTCCAATTCATTTATCAGCTAGATAGAAATAGTGTACCTACATGACCTAATGTCCTACAAAAGAAATTTATGAGAAATGATACCTTGCATTCATATAATACCAGACAGTCAAATGACTATCACTTAGTAATTTCGAGCAAAACTATATTTTTCACAGGACCCATATTCCGGGGGGGGGGGCACTCACATATAATGTGTTGGTGGTACGGGGACGTGCCGCTTTGATGACCCCCTTTTTCAGACCCAATTTTCAGTTCTCTAGATAGTCGGAATGACAAAAGTTCAGTTCAGAAGCCCCCCAGCCCCGCTCGCAAGACCCCCATTACGAGACATCTCAGCTCTCAAGCCCTACCAAAATTGTCCAGCGTGAGCACCGCATGCGAGAGATGCACGTACGTCTTTGGGTCATTCCATAAAGGTCAAACGTACATTCGGACACATTAAGAGCTGTATCTCCGTTGATTTGATAGCAGTGTTTTATTTTTTTTTAGTAGGAGTCGGACGTACATCAGACGAAAACAGGTTTTATGCTTTTAGAGTTCATGTCAAATTCTCTGTGATTTTTGTAATGCAGGTACTGAAATTGTAATATGAGCTGTTAGCTAAAGGATGAATCTTAAAAGAAATGAAGCAAAGAAATTGATAGGCATTGCCTTGTTTTAGTTACAGGCTGATCTATTTGGGGTCGGACGTGCATTGTGCAAAATATTTGCACACTGTACGTCCGACCCCCTTTGAAGATCAGTTACACAAAAACATAGACATTCTAAACTGGATTTTTTATACATACTGTTTGGTTAGTTGTCTTTCACATATTAAGATGGAATTAACAAATGAATCTGATGCTGGTGAAGAGTTAAATGCTTGATTAAAGTTGACATGCATTGAAGACAGTGTACATGTACGTCCGACCCCCATACTGATTTTCTCAGTCAAACAAAATGCTCCTCATATCTATAACAAATGAGTCAGTGGGTTTAAACTGTTTCCATTTGATATCTACATTTCTAGATCACATCAAAAATGAAACAACTCAACTATTCACACAATGCAGGATATTTTTTTACTGTTAAACTTCAAGTAAAATGTATCTTTTTTATAATGGTTTGCAAAAGACATGACAAAGAATTTCTTCAACATTAAAAAACTTGTCCTGTTACAAATTTTGTTTTTACAAGGTGGATTATGAACCATGAGTCTTCCCTGATGTTGCAATCAACAAAACATGCAATATGACCTTATGACCCCTAGATGACCTTTGATCTCTCCATCCTCAAGAACACATATAATTTTCCCCACTGATCGTTTTGTTCCAAGTCTGGGCAAAATTAATGCAAAAATATGTCATTTGACATTTTTACACCCAGATGACATTTGACCTCTCCATCCTCTTTAACAAATATGTTGTACTACCCACTGATAATTTGTTCCAAGTTTGAATACATTTGAATACAATACACATAAAAAAACTACCGGTATCAAAAGTTAACTTTTGACCCCTAGAGAGCTTGAACAATTGAACAAAATGAGCAAAAGTGACCTTTTGACCCCTAAATAACCTTAGAAATTATCATCTTCATCAACCAAAAAATTGTTTTACCCACTGATTTTGTGTTTCAAGTTTGAACAATATTGATGCAAAAAAATGATTTAAACAAAGTCTTCAAAAAATGGTTGAATGACCTCTTATCTTTTGACCTTTTGACCCCTAGATGGCCTTTGACCTCATCAACACACACATGGTATCAACCAAGGATCATTTGTACCAAGTTTGAACAAGGTCGATGCAGAAATAAAGAAATGAGAACAAGTCAAAATTAAATGAATAACCCTTCATATTTTCATAACTTTCACCCCTATAGGCAAAAGTAGAATAGTCCATGTATTATTATAGCAAATGGGCAGATCTATTTCCCATAGAGGGGCAATTGCTGTACCTGAGATTGAGGGGAAGTGGCAATTCCTTCTTTTATATGGAACTTCTTTGTTTATTAAATTTCTCATGTATTTGTAGGTGTTTTATTTTGATTTTCTTTTTTAATTTCCTGCAGGCTATTATCAGTCATAATTACCACTAAATTCATTAAGTTATGTGATAATTTGAGATGAAGGAAGGCAGTTTCCATTGAATATACACACAAATAAATAACCATTTCTTTAAGATGATATCATCATTTAAAAATCTACATATTGTCAAAAATGTGTGGTATTCTTTGTGAAATTGGTCTCAAAACTTGTGCAAGATTTATTTTCAATGAAAAAACCAATAAAACTATACAGAGATATCAAGGTGTGTTAAAGAACTATCATGCAAAATATTAAAGATGGAGGTGAATTTTGCCCCCACTATTTGTTGGGTAAAAAAAAATACAAAAATGGTCATTTTAAACTAGATTGAAATTGAAATTTGTGTTCAATTTTGAAAGATTGATAAGAGTAAAAGATGTAATGATATTAAACTTTTGCAAAAAACATCTGAGCAGTGAAAGATAACTTCATAAAAAAAAAGTTTCAAAGGGGTCGTACGTACAAAAAAGTTGTACGTCCAAACCCCACTTAACTTGAAATCCTGGACTAGTGGTGAGCTACCTTCTTGTGTATATATTAAACGAACCAAGCTTGCTTTGTATCTGACTTTGGGAAAATTTATCTGCTTTTGTTTTGCTTGTAAGAAAAAAAGTATATGTGAAAGGGGGTCGGACGTACATTTGAAAGTGCCTGCTTTTAATATATTTGTTTAAAAATTATAAGAACAATAGAAAAAAAGCTAACTTATTTTTTAGAAACCTGACATAATAACAACTTGGACAACATTCAACTTTGATCATTTGAAAGCTTTTAAAAGGTTTAAAACTTGTTGCAAACTTGACCTTTTAAAATAAGGAACATTTTAGTTTGTTGCTATGGTGACTTCAATGCCTTGCCAGTAGCCGCTCTATGCATGGCGAGTGCATGCACAGCGCTATTGTGCAACGTATTTGCAGTGCCGCGATCCCGTTCCGTAGACCCTGTTTTTCACACCGCTCGGTATATATTTAGTTCCCAAGACCCCGTATTTTACCCTTTTAGTCAGTTCCTTAGACCACCATTTCAGAGTTTGGTGAGGCATGCCCCTATCAAAAAACAATTTCAGTTCCCCCCCCCCCCCCCCCCCCGGGCCCAAATTCTGGAATTCTCTGAACAGAATAATAAAAAAGGCATCTACCTTGAATCAATTTAAATTACTCATCAAAAAATTCTTCTGAATTCTTAATGATTTAAGGAAATATCTACAGTAGTGTTGATTATTTTTAAGTTAGTATGTAATTCGTGTTAGCAAAAATGTGTCTGTAGGTCTACTGCTCGGTCTTGTGTAATATACATAACAGCACAAGTATTTTAATACACTCTCCTCTTATTTCTTCCAGAATTTGTGTGGGTAGACCTATTGAATGAGAATGGAAATGGAAAAGAAAGATAGAAGGTAAGGATGAGTTGCGGTAAAAAGAACGCAGAGAGCTAGAGCGTAAGAAAAAGGCACATCACCATATTCTTACACTATAATGTAATATTATAATAATACCCATTAATTCCAAACTGCATGGATCCAGATTTAACTTACCAGATCGACCGTGGCGTGGTCAGGGACCAACCAAACTCTGGACCTGCTTTCAAATCAAAACCCCAAAAAGATTCGAAGAGAAAGAAAAAAAAACTCCTAATGAATCCCAAACTTGGAACAATTTTACCAGAGACAACGTCATGGAACCTTATGAACATCAAGGTCTACATGTGGGACTAGCATTGTAAATGCTATATTCTGGCAAAGGAAAGAACAGTTTTATTGTCATAGTCTTAGAGAATACATATTTCTCTTATGTGAAGCATCATGGCCCAGTGGATTAGTCTCCAGACTTTGAAACAGAGGGTCGTGGGTTCAAATCCCAGCCATGGTGTAATTTCCTGCACTCGACCCAGGTGAGGTAAATGGATACATGTAGGATTTAATTCCTCAAAAAGCTGTGTGCACCTGAATAGGTAGCCTAGCTTATACATGTAATAATAATAAGCAGTGCCCACTGGGAGAACAGTTTTCGGAACTGAAGTGACTACCCTGGGTAAATATACCGTTATTATTATTATTATGTTGTAGTGAACGCCAGTAATTGTTTTTATTGTTGACTATATTTACATGAATTTACTGTTCGGTTGACAAACATTGGGTGTGGATTTAATGGGCTGTTTTTTTTTTCTCATCGACTAGAGGTGAAGGCGAGACTAGAAAGGGATACGAATGGAGTCTGCATGTTGCTGTCTGTCATTCGTCTCTTGTAACATATTTTTTTCAGTTCCATCACCGAAGAAGAATTTTTGAGATTGGCCCAGCTCATCCCACCGAGGTACTATTCAGATTTAGGGATACATTTGGGAATCTCATCTGCTGAACTTGATCATATCATTGTTCAACATTCATCGAATTACAAGGATGCATTGATGACAATGTTCACTCGGTGGAGAGATGAACAACATCCAGATGAAGATATCAGAGCTCTTCTTGCAGAAGGATTAGAAAAGAGTGACTTAGGGGGATTGTCCAAAGAACTTCTAGCTGGGAATCTAATCCAGAAAACAACAGGTAAGATAATGATAATATCTAATAGACAATATGAATATACATTGGTTAATTACATTTGTTCGTGTCTTTAGTTTTAAAAATGTAAAATATTTTAATTATCAGGGATCAGTATGATAATTGGTTTGCTTGCAAAATTTGCATAAAATGCCTTCTTGAATGAAGGATATTCATAAGGATTTTTGGGTATCTATTGAATTACAATCAAAACTTTAAAAGTTTATGGATCTGATTTATGAAACTTGGACATAATAGTAATCAAGTATCACTAAACATCCTGTGCAAGTTTCAGGTGACATGATCAAGGTCAAATGTCGTTTAGGGTCAATGAACTTTGGCCGAATTGGGGGTATCTGTTGAATTACCATCATTACTTTGCAAGTATGTTGGTCTAGTTTAAAAACTTGGACATAAGAGTAATCAAGTATCACTGAACATCCTGTGCGTTTTAGGCCACGTGACCAAGGTCAAAGATCAATGAACTTTGGCCATAATGGGGGTATCTGTTGAATTACCATCATAACTTTTCAAGTTCATTGATCTGACTTTTGAAACTTGGACATAAGAGTAATAAAGTATCACTGAATATCCTGTGCAAGTTTCAGGTCATATGATCAAGGTCAAAGGTAATGTGAGGTCAATGAATTTTGGCCACGTTGGGGGTATTCGTTGAATTACCATCCTATCTATGTAAGTTTATTGGTCTAGTTCATAAAACGTGGAAATAAGAGTAACCAAGTATCACTGAACATCTTGTGCGAGTTACAGTAGTTTTCAAAGTCAGCACTGCTGTTATGTGGAATCGTGTGATGCAGGTGAGACGGCCAGAGGCATTCCACTTGTTTACCCAAGGTGTGCCTCTCCTCCATTTTGAAAGTGAGGACCTTTTTTTTTGTTGCCTAATAGTCGTCGGGAAAGTGTAATTGTAAAATCCTGGCCCAGTCCCTTTTTGAAATATTGCCATCTTTATGTTTTGTATTTTTTTCTTTTAAATTATAAAGATGTCAAACAAACAACTGCAACAACTTCAAGAGCATCAACTTCAACAGGAGCAGTAGACATGTCAGCATTACCACAGTATGTAAACAAATCAATACTTAGTTTGTTTACAAATTGGGGATGTGACCAGATCATTTATATCTTAAAGATCTCTCTGTCTTTAGTCTGCTAGAATATAATGGATTGAGAAAATATAAAACTATATCATCAGATATCATACTCTTGAATATTAAGATATCGAAATTAGGGTTGAATGTATTTTTTATGTAAAAAATCAGTGGTTTTCTCTGGAAAAGGTCATTTACTTAAACAATCAAAGACACACTCTATATTAAAAGTATTATAGAATATAAGTTTTCAGAAGTGCTGCCACTTAGGTTAACAATTTATGCAGCACTGTACCAAAAATTCTCTTCCACTTGTTCTAGTCTATTAATCCTGCCATGTAGGCCCTCTTCGTTCCCCATTTGTTTGGATAAACTCTGAAGATAGTGATGAAAAATGTTTTTCTGACCTTTGGTCAGGTGCTATATGCATACATGTATTGCCAGTATTTAAACTAATGTGATTATTATAAACATTTTTAGAAGGGATTTTGTTAGACTTTGTATCACTTCAGAGGGGATGAAACGTTTTCTTCCATAAAGTTGATAAATATTGAAAAAATTGAGGGATGGGGACTCGTCCCCCTGCCCATGGTATCACCACCCAGAGGAAGAAAAAAAACTACCTTTCTACTGTTTTGTATTATGACTAAAGAGTCTTTGCAAATGCTGCCTGACAGTTTACCTTCAAGTGAAGTAAACTGGACAGTATTTGGAATACCTGTAGGTGATCATTTTTATACTTGATGCTGAATAATGGTTCACAATAATATTAGCTCTTGATATTTATCATTCATTTTAAAGTACCGTCAGTGAGGAAGAACTTTTGATGTTGTCAATGGAAATTGGACCTACTTACTACAAGAGGATTGGCGTTAACCTGAATATCTCGTTTGTGACTCTTGATAAAATAAAGAAAGACACACAAGATACTACTGATGCATTGATGACAGTATTCACAAGATGGAGGGATAAACAGCTTCCAGACACAAACATCAGGGTTCATCTTGCAGTGGCTTTACGAAAGAGTGGTCTAGTGTTGCTGTCTCGGAAACTGATTACTGGGAATCTATTAACAGAGCCGACAGTTGAGGGTAAGAAAAAAAATCAGGATGGACGTTTTTAAGAAATCAATTTAAAAACAAAATACCCGTACACCAAGTTGAATAGGCAGGATGACAATATGTTTTCTATTTGCAATGGCAAAAGAAAATACTTGGTATTGCAAATTGACAGGTGGAAGGTTATGAATCAGAAGAAATTAGAAGAAGAAATTAGTGTGCAAACTTGTTGTATTGGGTATATTACACTTGGTGTCTGAATTGGGTTCAGGATCTTGAGCAATGCCGCCATTGATGATCCATTACCCTTTTCTACCATGTATTTATCATGATTCACTCATACATCATGCAAACACTATGAGCTATTTAGTTGGATTTACTTGAGGTCATTTTGTGATTGTGACAAGAAATTGAAAACTTTAATAAAGGTTCATGTTAATGTGTTATTCTTTTTATATCAGCACTAAAATAGAAAAAGGGCTACGATTGTCATTGAATTTTCATGTACTTCAATTTATGCTAGAAAGCAGATATTTTGATTGAAAAGTTTAAAAGAATGCTATACAAATCAGACGATAGCTAGGAGCCTGTGCTCATTTGTCTATGACTGTTTATGATTTTGAAATTAAAAGACGTGTGTCACTTTTTTTCTAGGTACACCTGTGACAATTCCAGTATCAAAGACCAAACCACTTACTCCTGACCTGATTAAGAGATGTAAGGATGAGCTCCAAGACAAGTATAGGACTGATTTCTGTATGATAAGAGCTGATCCACTAGATCCTGATTCTATTGTGCCATTCGAAGATATGTACACAAGCCTTTTCTTTGAAGAAGAAAAACGAAAGAATAGGAATAAACTTGAGTATAAGGATCTCTTTAATCTCAGAATCAATGGAGTGTTCCCCAAGCGGATCATGATCCAAGGAGAGGCAGGGGCTGGAAAGACCACATTCTTGGCTAAGATTGCATGGGACTGGATAAACGATAGTCCAGATCTCTCAAAGTTTGTGTGGGTACTCATTATCCCTCTGCGTGAAGCGAAGCGATACAAGATTGGTCAGATTGTTAAGTCATATCTCTCAAAGGACAACCCAGTAACAGCCTGTCAGATCACAGAGTACATCCGTTCAAATCCAGAAAAGGTATTCATTGCCTGTGATGGATTAGATGAGTTTAGTGGCAAGGTTGTACAGTACTCTGAAACCAAGCAAGGTTCAGAAGGTGCTCAGTCAGAGTCAAATGATCAAACTGACAGGAAATCAGAATCCCAAATGAGCAATAAGAGAGAGCAAAGTTTTGATCAAGGCACAAACAGAAAAAAATCAAGATTAGAGGAGAGCAAACAACCACGGGTAATGCAGCATTTTCCTTCAGGTACATCAAGATCTGCTGATCAAACCACAGTAGGATCAGAAACAAGTCCATCAAGTATATCTATACACCAAAGAACTAATCCCAAATCCAGTGTAAATTCTATGGAGAGAGGTGATATCACTGTTGAAGATATTCTTTGCTCAGATGAACTTCATACTTGCCCAGTAATGGTGACAAGCCGTCCATGGAAGGCCAATGAAATAAGATGGAATGATAGTTTAAGAAGACTATACACATTCATCCACGTGGAAGGCTTTAGCAGGGAGAATGCTAAGGTTTACATTCGCAATTACTTCAAAGACACTGAGGCTACAGCAGATGAATTCATCCAATTGTTTGAAAACAATGATATCATATCAGAGAATATGGCGCCATATCCTATCTACATATCTATGCTCTGTCACATGTGGAGAGAACTTGATGACAACAAGAAAGAAGAGTTGAAGTCTTTTCAAACATTCTCTGAAATATTCCGTGAAGTGTTTGAATTCCTAAAGGTGCGTTATGTTCAGAAAGAGATCCCAGATTTAAGTAGCCCATTATTTAATACATATCGCTCTGAAATTGAGAAACCCCTGCAACCAATTGCCAAGGTTGCTTTTACAGGACTGCTATCGAACAACCTTATTTTCAATGAAGAAGATCTTGAACAGTACTCAGACTCTGTGGAAACAGCATGCAAAGTAGGGGTGTTGTCACAGGAGAATAAGCTCTCATCCATTCATGATAAGAGCAGTCGCTACCTTCAGTCAACATTCTTCTTTCCTCATAAACTATTCCAGGAGTACATGGCTGCAGTCTATCTTGCTTCTCTCTATGATTCAGATCGCACTGAATTTAAGAGGCTGATTGAGGAAGTAGTGATCCCTAGCAAGGAAGAGTTTAGGTATCTCCTGTACTTCACTGTGTCACAGGACAAAAACATTGCCAAGTATACCACAAAATGTCTGTTCCAACAGTACACCCAAGGCCAAGAAGATGAGTACAACTATGGGCAACATGAGGAGATGAATTTCTTGGTTGATGTAGCTTTTGAGAGTCAAGATGAAGATACCAACGCCATGCTTCGGAATTCAGTGTCATCTCTGTCCATTAGGGTTGAAGACACACACACTATAGCTGGTTATGCATTCACTAGGATATATTCAAAGGCGGTAAGTTGGAGTTTATGCATGTCTCTATTTTTTCAATACAGTAGCACTCGTTCAGGAGTGTAGCTGAAAGTCATCTGAAAGATTTTACTAGTCTTGAAATTGACTTATACATAAAAACAAAAAAAAAACCTAAACCATTCAAACATCCATCTTTCAGTTTGTTTCTCATTTACTGAGTAAAATGTCAGTAGTACATACATGTGCATGTATGAAGATATTGGAATCTTGAATTGAACTGAAATATTGTACATCTAATGCATGCATATTATGATAATTATTATACTGGGTGAGTTAAATAAAAACTTAACACCTCGAATCCCCAATTTATTGAAAAATCATGAACACGTAACTATTAAAAATGGCATGAAAGAGTATGTTCTTCCAAATAATTTGATACCATATCTATGGGGTATGTGTTAATGCTTGGATGATCAGTAGGTATTCTTTGCAGTGATGTAAATTTTTATTTGTGCCAAAGTAAAGCATGACTGCAATGAATGAATCCAGATGTCAATGATGTCATAATCCTACAAGGGTTGCATTAAATTCAAATTCAAAACATGTTTTCAATAATTTACATTATAATTGATTAATTGTTTAAACATTTTTTATTATCAGTTCTCAATTTAACTTTATTGACAAGGGATGTGCAAGCATGTTTACTAACTCATGTAGGATTATGGCATCATAAAAATCTGGATTCATTCATTGCAGTCATGCCTTACTTTTGTGCAAATCAAAATTTACATCACTGCAAAGAATTATTTGGGTGAAGATACACTTTCCAGCCGAATATAATGCTTATGCGTTCATGGATGGCCGTACGCAGGAGGGGAGCAGTTACCCCCTCCCCCCACAAATTTTGAAAACCAGCGACCTTGGAAAAATCCTTGCGAAAGTTCTCGTAATTTTGACAAATACCTACTATTTAGTGGGTATTTTCTTTCGGGAAGATTACGCGTAATTTGCTTTCACGTTGCCAATATTACCTGGTATTTTCTGATCGGGGTATATTTCCCGATCAGAAAATACCTGGAACTGATGAACTTCGAGGTGGTCTGAAACCACCTAAAGAGTATGTTCTTCCAAATAATTTGATACCATGTCTATGGGGTATGTGTTAATGCTTGGATGATCAGTAGATATTCTTTGCAGTGATGTAAATTTTTATTTGTGCCAAAGTAAAGCATGACACTGCAATGAATGAATGCACATGTCAATGATGTAATAATCATTAATATCAACTTCAAAACTTGTTTTTAATAATTTACATTATCATTGTTCAATTATTTAAAAACTTTTCAGTATCAGTTCTCAAGTTAATTTTATTGACAAGGGATGTACAAATATGTTTACTAACTCATGTAGGATTATGGCATCATAAAAATCTGGATTCATTCATTGCAGTCATGCCTTACTTTGGTGCAAATTAGAATTTACATCACTGCAAAGAATTATCCAAGTGTGAAGACATACATGTACCACATAAATATAGTATCAAATTATTTGTAGGAAGATACTCTTTCCAGCCGTATAATGATTATGCCTCCATCCACGGCCATACGCAGGAGGGTGGCAGATACCCCCCCCCCCACACAAATTTTGAAAACTTAAATTTTTTACTGAAATGTTCACAAAATTCACCAAAAGTACGCACAAAATCCTTCAATTTCACTTGGCAACATGTAAAACTCCCCTATGTAAGCTCGGTCGTTTTACTCCCTAGCTAGTGAAAAATCTCTGCATTCGGCCATGCATTCATGACATATTTTTACCTTAAATTGGAGGTGTCAAGTATTTTTCTATTCACATGGTTTATTTGTTGAAATAATCTTTACCTGTTTCGAAACAAGCTTTTCAATACTTAGGCATTACAAGCATTATGTAAGGGTTGTCCTTTTCAGCCCATTCCAAGTTTGCTTACATGCAGCACTGCTACCACTTCTTATATTCTGCACTGCCTAGCAAATCAACCCCTTTGATCATTCTCCAAGATGTAACCAAGCTCATCAAATCATAACATTGCGCATGTTCGGAAGGGCAAAAACAGTATTTGACAGTAACAATTCATTTCAAGTTTGATAAAGGAATATGCACAATGATAGAGACAAGTTATGTACAGTATGTTTAATTGATGCTCAATTTTAATTATATTGCATTCTTGATGTCAAATTGTTCCTTTTTATTAACTTAATGGGCTAAAGTTAATTCACCGGACCTTTTTGAATGAAAAAATAAAAATAATTCTACAAGTAATGTTTGCTTTTGCAAAGTATGATACACTCGTGGTTTGCCCTTCTATCAAGTTGATGCACTGATCATGAAAATGAAAACAAAAAAACTTCATTTTTGATGGTTTTTACCCTTCTGATCATGACCAGGTTAAATAATGAGTCCTGATCGATCACGTTAATTTCCCTGCTCAGATCCTGGATGGTTAAACGAGGTTTATCATGCTAATGCAGAAATACATCAGTCTTGAAAACCTGGAATGGGCTGAAATGCACCACTTTTACATGTATGTAACAGGGTGTGTATTCAAAACCACAGAAGGGAGACCAGTGAAATTTTCCTAAAAGTTACATTATCAAATAAACTTTCTACTCCTCTACAATTGATTGAGAATACTACCACATTTTAAAATTTAATTCAGCCTTTTGTCAGAGAGACATTTTTGGGAGATGCGCTCTATATATTTTTCATATTTTTGTCTCACCTTCATAGCAGAGGGAGACTATAGCCATAAACATTGTACATGTACATGTAGGCACCGCTTTTCCGGCGGCGGCGTCGACATTGAAATCTTAACCAAGGTTGAGTATTTGAAATATCATCATAAATAAGAAAGTATGTGAACCTAGTTCATGAAACTCAGACATAAGGGTAATAGTATAAACCTGAAGAACCTGTCTGAGTTTCAGGTCATATCACATGATTTAGGTCAAAGGTCACATAGGGTCAACATACTGTGGCCATATTGGGGTTATTCGAGGAATTGTCATCGTAACTTTGAAATTTTATGGATCTAGTTCATGAAACTTGGTCATAAGAGCAATCAAGTATCCTTGAACATCCTGTGCTAATTTCAGGTCACATAACCAAGGTCAAAGGTCATTTAGGGTCAACAAACTTTGGTAATGTTGGGGGTATTTGTGGAATTGTCATAACTTAAAAAGTCTATATGGATTTAGTTCATGAAACTTGGACCTAAGAGCAACAGTGTATCCCTGAATACCCTGTGTGTTTCAGGAACATGGCCAAGATGAAAGGTCATTTAAAGGTGAATGACTGCTGGCCTTGTTGGGAGTATAATTGCATGGCATTGTAACTTCGAATGTTTTTGGATCTCGCTCATGAAACATCCGGTAATCAAGTATGAATGATTGTTTCGCACATGTCTTCGGTCACATGACAATGGTCAAAGGTCATTTTGAGTCAATGGACATAATATTTTATCATATTTTCACTGCTGCTATATCGATTTTGCGTAATGCAGGCAAGACTGCCAGAGGCATTCCACGTGTTTAAAAATTAACATTGAAAATGAAAGATAATTTTTCATTTCGAATGAAAACAATAATTCTGACACTAATGGCAGTCAATTTATTAAAACAAGAGAGAGACATGAGAGCATTGTCTGCTGAGTTTACCATCTCTAATAGGCCTACTATCAACTTGATTCTAATAATGTTTTAATTTGTCATTAATATGTAACAGATCATGCTTATATTTGAGTGCAGGTCTTTGAAATAAATTTTTCAATTGAGGTAAATACAGGATAGACATATTGAAAAAGGCTTCTTTAACTACACCCGGGGCCACTTCCATTCACGAGTGGAAACCAAGCGCGACCATGGGTTCTCAAAATGCACCCTAAACACGTAATTTCCATATTCTGAAAACGTTCCCCTTAACAAGTATTGCCGTGTGAAAACCTACCTTAACAAGTATTGGAAACAAAATGATAATTTTGGCAAATATTCCCTGAAATGAACCCCTAAACAAGTGCAGGAATGTTTTATTGATACGAGTCCTTCGGTCATCGGCTGTACCTTATTTGGTTTAATACGACCCCACCTTCTACACCTCACGCAAATCGGACTCTAAACACGAAGTGTTGGGGCAAAAAGGACATCCTTTATAAAACATTTTAATTTTCTTTTATCATCCCTGCAAATTCGAGCCTAAAGACGTAATTTTCCTAGCGAAATAGATACCCTTTTTCATTATTTTTGTGTTTTTGACACCCTTATCACGTTACGTACGTATCATGAAAAAGACATCCTTATGTGTTTTTTTTGGTCACGCATGGTATCCACTCGTCAATGTAAGTGCCCCCCCCCTGGGAACTACACACAAAAATTGTAGATACCATATACTATTTACATTACTCTTGCAGAATACACAATTTTAAATTATTCAATGGGGCAATCTAAATATCAAATAATGCATTCAAATTAATGTAATTGTGATGTATTGCTCTACTTTCAGATCACAATGCGTATTGGTGAATATTATAATACAACTTCCTATGGACCAGGTATATCAAATGAGGTTGCAGTGATGATATGCTCAGCACCATCACTAAGGGATGTTAAACTGATTGGAAGATTTCACCCTACCTTCTATGAAACTCTTGCCAGAGAAGGAAGGACAGCCACAGTAAGTAGAATTCATCTTAAAGAATAAGATGGTCATGTTGATGTTAGAATTAAGGAGGAAGAAGATGATGAGTGATGATAGTAATAATGAGAATGACAGTGCTAAAAACAATACTAATAGTAATTTGTAATTCTAAATTATGTAACACTGTAATCGTAGTCCTGATATAATGCTGATGACTTTATATGATTGCAATTTAAGTTGCCTACATTATAGTGATTTATTATGCCAGTCTTGTGCAGTGACATTCCTAGATACATGTAAGACAAATTAATGATTAAACAACCAATTTGGAAAAAAAACATGATTTTTTTTATATAAATCACCTTTTATTGATAAAAAGGGAAACAATTACAATTAGCCCAGGTTATCTGTTTTAGACGAACAGTATACAGGGCAACATAAGATGAATATAAATGTACATAAACAAACATAATGCAAGCGATAATATGCACATGGATTATTACGAGTCAATTCAATTCATAACAAATTTCATAGTAAAGTAATGAGAAGGGGGAGGAGGAGAAGCTTATACATGGTTTAACTTATTTTGTTCTGGTTTTTGTTACATTAATTCATAATTGTACTAAGATATTGGTATAACAAAAATATATAAATTATGAAAATACAAGTATATGAAAAAAAAGAATGGTTGGAATTGAGTATTCATATCTTTAACGAAGAAACTTAGGGGCAAATGGGAGCTTGAAAAGAGATGAAGATGGGGAGAATGAGGAAGCAATGACTGATGGGAAGAAAGGGTATTGAACATAGTAAGATAGAACAAATGAAAAATGTTGAAGGGAATAAAGATAAAGAAGAGGGAGAGAGAGACAAAGGGAGAAAGAGAGGGGAGAGGGTAAAGAGAAGGGAAAAGAAATCAGTTCTTATGCCGTAATAATCTTAACAGCGTAATAATGCCAGGAATATTATCAATCTATTATTTCTAAAAGAAAGCTAAAACAAAACAAATGTAGCATATAATCACATTGATGGTTTGTGATGGAGCTTTGCTCAGACCAGACATATCAAATGAGGTACAGTGTAGTAGTACTAATGTGATTAGCACCAATCTCTAAATACTGTTTATTTTAAAAATGGGGCCAGTCTTTCAACCGAGCTGCTTTCATGAGGCTCTTGGTAAAAAGAGATTACAACGGATAGTTGAGATGGACAACAATATTGTACATTTAGGCAAAGTAGTGTAGCGGTTCTGACCTTCGCCATGTAATCAGAGGGTCGTGTGTTCGAATACCACCATGGCCCAGCGTCCTTTGGCAAGGCGTCAATCCACAATTTGCCACTCTCCACCCAGGCATTAAATGGGTACCCGGTAGGATGCGAGAGCCTATAAATAGTATGCATAGGAATTGAGTCTTGGAACTCTTCTTCTTCTTCTTCCATTAGTGTGCATAAACCTCCACGGAGTATCGTCGCACAACAGTTGGTTGTCTATCGGCTAATTAAAGGTGTTGCTCGTAGCAAAGCTCGATGAAAATAAGTCCAAAAACGAACGCATATACACTATATACAAATTGTTCTCATATTTTGAGTTAGTTTAAGACGACATCTCTGACTCGTGTCTTGAAGATGTCGATCGATGGTGAGATGACCACATTTTCAGGAAGACCGTTCCACAAACGGATGGTGTTTGGGAAGAACGTATCCTTCAGTAGTGATGTGCGTGATCGAGGGATTAGAAATCTCTTGCTGTGGCCTCTGGTTGGAGTGTTGAGCGGTACCAACTGGTCGTCGGGGATGTCAATCAGATGGTTGGTGATTCGGTACATCATAGTAAGCTTTGACACTGCTCTACGATGTTGCAGGGTCTTCCACTGAAGCGCATCAATCATGGTTGTGACGCTACATCGTCTTGAGTAATTGTTCATCACATAGCGAGCTGCACTCCGTTGCACAGATTCTGCCTTGGAAATGGCTTTGCTGGTGTGGGGATCCCACACACAACTTGCGTACTCCACGATAGGCCGAACAAGTGTGTTGTAACAGGCAGCTTTGGTTTCCTTGGAGCATGACTTACCGGGCAAGTTTCTCCTTAAGAAGCCAAGTGTCTTCATTCCCTTTTTGGTAATGTTGTCAATGTGTCTGTCAAAGGAGAGATCACTCGAAATCTCAACGCCCAATTACTTGGCAGATTCAACAGGCTTTAGTTCAGTTCCATGGACTGTATATGTATGGCTATGTCGGTCTTTTTTCTTCCGTTTGGAGACATGAAGAACCTGGCATTTCCCGGGATGAAATTCCATTAGCCATTTCCTTTCCCATTCTTGTAGTGCATTTAGATCTTGTTGCAGCTGAACTGCATCATCATGGCTGTTGATGGCCCTATACACCATGGTATCGTCGGCAAAGAGCTTGACATTGGTGCCATCGGAGACACAGTTGGGAAGGTCGTTGATGTAGACCAGGAAAAGGAGCGGCCCAAGTACACTGCCCTGGGATACACCTGAGGTTACTGGTGCAATGTCGGAACTTTCCCCGTCAATTACTACACGCTGAGTACGGCCATGAAGGAAATTTCTGATCCACGTCAAGAGGCTGCCGGAGAGACCGTAGTACTCTAGCTTACGTAAAAGATGAGGATGGGGCACCTTGTCACTCCCCAGGGAGTGGAGAAGGTGCATACATTGTATGCGGGCCTGCAAGGATCCGTTGACCGGGTAATAATATTTCTGTAAAGCGCTTAGTGACATTGTTCCGTTGTGTTAAGCCCTGTATAAATGCAAAATATTTTTATTATCAAATTTACCCTCTAGATTGTTTTGAATAACAAACAAAAGGTGAGTTAATATCCTGGATATTTTTTTGTTTTACATGTACTGCACAGGTTTAGTGTCCCGCTAATTCTGTTATGAAGTTCTGGTTATAATCGCTACACAGGTTTACATAAATATGTAGGCATGTTTATTAAGTAACTGACTAATACCGATTCATGATTCTTTTCATACATCTTTGATAAATACTGATGTATGTACAAGGAAGAACATAACAAATATCATGTTAAAAGGGGAAGTTCACCCTGACAAAAAGTTGATTAAAATAACAGAAAATATACAAAAAAATAATCCTAAAGGTTCAAGAAATATCCATCATAATGAATAAACAAAGTTATTATTAAATATTTGATTGATGTCATATGCGAACAAATTTTTTAATATCGTATGGTGAAAATAAATCATCACAAACCATTAAGATATTTGATTTTTTTTTACATTATTTTGGGCAGCTGCCCTTTTTATGACGTTACCAATATGGAAAAATGTCATTGTTCAGGGATAATACATTTAAGAACAAATTTTTATGCTACTACATGTATGTAGACAATATTATTTGAGAGTGCTAATAAATAAAGGATACTAGATGAGATCTATCAATCGCAAACTTCTCTGCTGCACGAATAGCTATTTTTATTCTGAAGTCCCAGGTAGTCTACATCAACAAATGCAGCAAAGGCTTAAATTTGTTCTAGCTCTTACTTGAAAGGAATTTACTGGCCCTCTTTCCTTGGGTAAGACGTGCATGTAGCATATATTTGCTAGTGATAAATCGTCATTTTCGCTGTCAAAACACGACGAAGACGACGACATCTTATCCGCCATCGTATATTCTGTATATAACGTATATCATGTACAGCGAATAAAAAAAAAAACGCGAACGAGGTTACATGCATTGTGCACGCTTGCGCGCGTTCACGGAAGTCCTTAACACACGGGGTGAATGGCGGAATTTCCAGTCGAGTCAATGGTACGATTTTGCATATTATTATTTTAATTTTGAGGTCAGGAGCAGAATTTACTGATGGCAACATTGTGCATGTATTCACTCATAATATTTTACATATTATCATGTCCAAGAACCGTGGTTGTATTTGCCGCCCCACGGAAATGAAAAACTAGAGACATTTTCCTTGTCCATCCCACAGTCTATAAGTGATTCTTCCTAGTCATCTCTAATATGATAATACACATGTAAGATATAAAGAGAAATATCAGCTTCAAAAAGGTGGGAGAGAAAGTAGATCATTGAATATCAGAGGTGCATGTGGTATGTGTATGAGAGTGATATTGACCATGATACATACAATGTATACAGTACAGTGAGAGCTACATTGAGTGTATACATGAAACATAATAATAGGATGAAATGAACAATGACCAGGTGGTTTAGATTGAGATGGTATGCAGGGTAAAAGGTTACTAAAAATAGAATACAAATATGAAGTAACAAACATATCACAGAGTATCTGAGATTATTATGGTCTTCATATGTATGATCTTTTAAATCAATCTTTTTCATGATATCTCAGAAATTGTTGAAAGTGATGCTGTAATGTAGAATAAGTGTACAGAGTTTACCTGTAATAATTAATTCTTTCAAAATTCATCTATATTAAAATGTGTTGTCCTTTAACAAAATAAACCTCAACAGAAAAGCTGTGAAGCTTAAACAGGTATGGATGCTAAAATATTATGTTGTGAAATACATCTATGCATACATTAGCCTTATCAACACATTTTTGAACCAGTTTAACTTGAAGCATTACAGCATGATCATACCATCTGATATGTACATGTATGTTTAATGATCAATGTTTGTACACATGTAGGTCCATACTCTTGAGATTGGGAATTATAAGCCTCTATCATCAGCCTCTTCACATCACCTAGCAGGAGCTGTATGCTCCCTACCTAACCTGACTAACCTGACACTGAGTGGAGTTTGTGACCAGGAGTTCTATTCTCATCTGAATGAGAAGGCTTCAACCTTGAAGGTATGTCTGCCTCTACTTTATACTCATAACATGTTTGAAAATAGGGAATAATTAACCCTAAATAGACTGGGCTATTTCGACGCCTAAAAAGACGGGGGGGGTCTGATTCAGCCCCCCCTTATGATCTCGGCCGTCGATTGCGCGATCACGACGAAAATTGGCACACGCGTTACCCATGGCATTATCTACAAATCTCATTAATTATGCTAATTTATGCGTAAAATCATAAGTTTGCTCTAATTAATAAAATAATGCCCCTGAAATGCTAATTTTTGTTTCACATACTCTAGATAGGCATCTGATCAAATTGATTTTTAAAAAATTTCAAAATCAAATTTATTTTCTTATGTATTCTATTGTTTTCTAAATTTCTTATGTATTTCTTTGTTTTTCGACTTTTTGTTTTTTATTGTTTTTTCAATGGAAATTGTCGGGGACTTTATTTTGACCATAAACAAGATAAAATTCATTGATTTTAAGCAGTAAAAGGAAAAATAATGAAACATTTATGAATTTTGGCTAAGAACACTATTTGCATTGGATTTGTACACAAATTCACGTTTTTGAGTAATTTTGGGTCTGCATGCACTTACAAAATGTTGCGTAATTTTGGAACCGTGTACCCGGGGGTCACAATTTTGGTCTCAAAAGTTGCGCGAGACTTGAAAGTAAAAAGTCAGCGAGCGACACGGTCAAAAAATTTCGCGCAGCGGATTTATCACGAAAAATGTCGAGGGGGGGGCTGAATCAGCCCCCCCAGTCTTTTTAGGGTTAAAACATGTGTGGCTGCCTCACTTAACACGAGATGCTAAGTGAGGAGTTTCGGTCGAGTTCGAAGGGGGGTTCGAAGAACAATGCGCTCCAAAAGAAACTTATTCCGAACAGAGAGAATTACTGATGACGATTCGAATTTAATTGCAAATCTCTCATGTAACATCAAGTAAAGTAGATACAGATGTAGTACTTAGTAGGTAGTAGGTAGTAGGTAGATAGAATACTGTAGAAAAAGAGAACAAATAGAACGAACATTTAGTATTCAAATTCACAAATGATATTACAAAAGAAAACTAATAATGCGACTTTATGCTATGACTAAATACTTGAAAATGTATGCTAAATTACCATTCTAACGGCTAAGTGAAACAAATATGAATAAACTAAACAAACTACATAAAACTGGATTATGTAACAAGCTAGCATCAAAAGGAGAAATTGATAATAAGTTCATCAATTACATAGGTACAGACTAATTAATGTAACTAAATGGAATTTCCTTATAATATGAATAACAAAATATTCAAGAAAGCTTTACTAACAAATATGTCTCATGAACTAGTTAAAACATCACAGAAATTAATGAAGACATTAATAAACTTACTGCTAACAATTTACAAATCAAACCATTTAAAGTGAAGACAAATATAGGTACTGTAATGTACTTATTAATCATAAAGATGATCTCGAAATAAAGCTACAACTTTGCAATAAGAAATATCCTAAACTGAGTTCTAAAATGCATATAAATTAACTATATTACTAGTACTTTAAAGAAATTAACATAGAAATATTTATGATAGTGAAGTATAAAACTATTCTTACCAATTGGAGGCTTTGAACTGTTGAAACTGAATCGAAGGTATCGAAAGATCGAACTTAATATTTGAGGTGTCTAAAATATGATGTTAACTCGCTGGCTTTCCGAAATGTAATGACTTGGCTTTCTCAAAAAGCTAAAAACCCAAGCCAAGCTCTACCAGTACAAGTTGAAACTATAGAAAAGGGGGGCTGCACAAACTGAAAGGGGGTCATTGTTCTACAATTACTGTGGCCAAGTTTGTGTACTAAGGGTCTGAAGGTCCAGACAATTGCTCCTCTGGGAATGAATAGAACCTTCACAGAGAACATAGTTCTCTTTTAATTAATCAGAGTGTCTAGTTCTTATAACACTGAAATATGTACAAGTATATATCTACTACATGTAAGCATACTGAATACTATATGAAAAGCTTTATGTACAAGAAAATATTATATATGCCTACTAGATATATATTCCAATTAGACTAATTTCAATATCTAAACATGATCAAAATCTGTAGACTGAAAGCAAGTTATAAGATATCATTATGGACAAACACTAAATTAATATCATTTTAAGAATGAAAAACTTAATTAATCAAAAACATGTAAATATAAAATTATAAACCTTCACTGCATACTGCTGCAGTGACAACATGTCTATCTTATTTTGTTATGTTAGAAACATTAAAGAACATATTTTTAATACTATTTAGGGGTGTTCATTAATAAAGGAGACTAGATTAGTAAATGTTTTGGAAATTTTGCTCTAATGCACAGGTATGCTGTAATTGAAAAATTGTCATATCATCAAGTGTTTGGTTATGATTGATGCAGAAATAAGGAATTGTTTACAACTGTCCATCTGTGAGTTTTACAAGACATCTCCTGATGAAATTGGTATACATGGAAGATATAAAGAGAAATATCAGCTTCAAAAAGGTGGGAGAGAAAGTAGATCATTGAATATCAGAGGTGCATGTGGTATGTGTATGAGAGTGATATTGACCATGATACATACAATGTATACAGTACAGTGAGAGCTACATTGAGTGTATACATGGAACATAATAATAGGATGAAATGAACAATGACCAGGTGGTTTAGATTGAGATGGTATGCAGGGTAAAAGGTTACTGAAAATAGAATACAAATATGAAGTAACAAATATATCATAGGGTATCTGAGATTATTATGGTCTTCACATGAAATAATGAAAAAGTGTTTATTCGATTCTATGTGTTAAATATGTTAGAGAACATAAATTTCTTGTAATATTTAGATGTATTGTTTTGGAGAGTTTAATAATAAAGGAGACTAGATGAGTAAATGTTTTGGAAATTTTGCTCTAATGCACAGATATGCTATAATTGAGAAATTGTCTATTCATTATCTTCAAGTACTTTGGTTATGATGTCGAAACATGGAATCTTTTTAAACTTTATCCATATTTGATTCTTCCTAGTCATCTCTTATGATAATTCACATGTAAGATATAAAGGGAAATATCAGCTTCAAAAAGGTGAGAGAGAAAGTAGATCATTGAATATCAGAGGTGCATGTGGTATGTGTATGAGAGTGATATTGACCATGATACATACAATGTATACAGTACAGTGAGAGCTACATTGAGTGTATACATGGAACATAATAATAGGATGAAATGAACAATGACCAGGTGGTTTAGATTGAGATGGTATGCAGGGTAAAAGGTTACTGAAAATATAATACAAATATGAAGTAACAAACAAATCATAGAGTATCTGGGATTATTATGGTCTTCACATGAATGATCGTAATTTGATCATTTTCATGATATCTCTTAATTGTTAAAAGTGATGCTGTAATGGAGAATAAAGGGTACATAGAATACTTGTAATAATTCATTCTTTCAAAATTCATAGATACTAAATGTGTTGTCCTTTAACAAAATACACCTCAACAGAAAAGCTGTGAAGCCTAAACAGGTATGGATGCTAAAATGTTATGTTGTGATGCAAACATTAGCCTTATCAACACATTTTTGAACCAGTTTTACTTGAAGCATTACAGCATGATCATACCATCTGATATGTACATGTATGTTTAATGATCAATGTTTGTACACATGTAGGTCCATACTCTTGAGATTGAGAATTTTAAGCCTCTATCATCAGCCTCTTCACATCACCTAGTAGGAGCTTTATGCTCCCTACCTAACCTGACTAACCTGACACTGAGTGGAGATTGTGACCAGGATGAGTTCTGTTCTCATCTGAATGAGAAGGCTTCAACCTTGAAGGTATGTCTGCCTCTACTTTATTCTCACATCATGTTTGGAAAACTTGGAATAGTGAAAAAGTGTTTATCTAATGTTATTGTGTTAAATACATTAAAGAACATATTTCATGCTACTTAGAAATATTGTTTGAGAGTGTTTATAAATAAAGTAGACTAGATGAGATTTCTTTTTCAAATTTGGTTCTAATACACAAGTATGCTGTAATTTACAAATTTGTCATATCTTCAAGTGTTTGGATATGGTTGATGTAGAAACATGGAAACCATATGTGATTCTTCCTAGTCATCTCTAATATAATACACATGGAAGATATAAAGAGAAATATCAGCTTCAAAAAGGTGGGAGAGAAAGTAGATCATTGAATATCAGAGGTGCATGTGGTATGTGTATGAGAGTGATATTGACCATGATACATACAATGTATACAGTACAGTGAGAGCTACATTGAGTGTATACATGGAACATAATAATAGGATGAAATGAACAATGACCAGGTGGTTTAGATTGAGATGGTATGCAGGGTAAAAGGTTACTGAAAATAGAATACAAATAGGAGTAACAAACATATCACAGAGTATCTGAGATTATTGTCTTCATATGTATGATCTTTTAAATCAATCTGTTTCATGATATCTCAGAAATTGTTGAAAGTGATGTTATAATGTAGAATAAGTGTACAGAGTGTACCTGTAATAATTAATTCTTTCAAAATTCATCTATATTAAAATGTGTTGTCCTTTAAAAACATACACCTCAACAGAAAAGCTGTGAAGCTTAAACAGGTATGGATGCTAAAATATTATGTTGTGAAATACATCTATGCATACATTAGCCTTATCAACACATTTTTGAACCAGTTTAACTTGAAGCATTACAGCATGATCATACCATCTGATATGTACATGTATGTTTAATGATCAATGTTTGTACACATGTAGGTCCATACTCTTGAGATTGGGAATGATGAGCCTCTATCATCAGCCTCTTCACATCACCTAGCAGGAGCTTTATGCTCCCTACCTAACCTGACTAACCTGACACTGAGAGGAGTTTGTGACCAGGAGGAGTTCTATTCTCATCTGAATGAGAAGGCTTCAACCTTGAAGGTATGCTTGCTTCTACTTTATTCTCACACCATGTTTGAAAACATGTCTATCTAATTTTATCGTGTTAAATACAATAAATAACATATTTTTTAATACTATTTAGGGGTGTTCATTAATAAAGGAGGCTAGATGAGTAAATGTTTTGGAAAATCGGCTCTAATGCACAGGTATGCTGTAATTGAAACAATTTGCATGTCATCAAGTGTATTTGGTTATGATTGATGCAGAAGTAAGAAATTGTTTACATCTTTGTCCGTCTGTGAGTTTAACAAGACATCTCCTGATGAAATTGGTATACATGGAAGATATAAAGAGAAATATCAGCTTCAAAAAGGTGAGAGAGAAAGTAGATCATTGAATATCAGAGGTGCATGTGGTATGTGTATGAGAGTGATATTGACCATGATACATACAATGTATACAGTACAGTGAGAGCTACATTGAGTGTATACATGGAACATAATAATAGGATGAAATGAACAATGACCAGGTGGTTTAGATTGAGATGGTATGCAGGGTAAAAGGTTACTGAAAATAGAATACAAATATGAAGTACACAAACATACAGATCACAGAGTGTCTGAGATTATTGTCTTCATATGTATGATCTTTTAAATCAATCTGTTTCTTGATATCTCAGAAATTGTTGAAAGTGATGTTATATTGTAGAATAAGTGTACAGAGTTTACCTGTAATAATTAATTCTTTCAAAATTCATCTATATTAAAACGTGTTGTCCTTTAACAAAATACACCTCAACAGAAAAGCTGTGAAGCTTAAACAGGTATGGATGCTAAAATATTATGTTGTGAAATACATCTATGCATACATTAGCCTTATCAACACATTTTTGAACCAGTTTAACTTGAAGCATTACTGCATGATCATACCATCTGATATGTACATGTATGTTTAATGATCAATGTTTGTACACATGTAGGTCCATACTCTTGAGATTTGGAATGATAAGCCTCTATCATCAGCCTCTTCACATCACCTAGCAGGAGCTTTATGCTCCCTACCTAACCTGACTAACCTGACACTGAGAGGAGTTTGTGACCAGGAGGAGTTCTATTCTCATCTGAATGAGAAGGCTTCAACCTTGAAGGTATGTCTGCCTCTACTTTATTCTCATAACATGTTTGAAAACATGGAATAATGACAGTGTTTATTCGATTTCATAGTGTTAGATATGTTAGAGAACATAATTTTTGATAATATTTAGATGTATTGTTTGGGAGTGTTTATTAATAAAGGAGACTAGATGAGTAAATGTTTAAGAAATTTGGCTCTACATGTAATTGAGAAATTGTCAATTCATTATCTTCAGGTGTTTGGTTTATGATGTCGAAACATGGAATCGTTTTTAACTTTATCCATATGTGATTCTTCCTAGTCATTTCTAATATGATAATACACATGGAAGATATGGTGAGAGAGAAATTAGATCATTGAATATCAGAGGTGCATGTGGTATGTGTATGAGAGTGATATTGACCATGATACATACAATGTATACAGTACAGTGAGAGCTACATTGAGTGTATACATGGAACATAATAATAGGATGAAATGAACAATGACCAGGTGGTTTAGATTGAGATGGTATGCAGGGTAAAAGCTGGAATGGAAAATGGATATGAATATGGACATACTGTTTTCTTGCTGACTCACGTATTGTAGAAGATAAATACCTGCCTTTAAACTTGACATCAGTTTCAAATTAATGTTTTTCAATCAACAAATATCTGTTGGCAAGACAATAAATATGTTTTTGTCCTGCTCAAACTATTTTTTGTGAGTTGGTGTCTGATATATCTGTAGAATATACATCTCAATGGCTTTATAGCACTCATAATTTATATTGAAAATGAATAGTTTAATGTTGTTTTACCTTTAAATTTTATGTGTGTAATGAAAGATATAAACCCCTCAAAAAAAAGTTCTGCAACTCAAGTTTGAGTGCTAATAAATTTCTTAGTGTGCCATCATGTTAAAGTGGTGTCATTGGAAAGTATGAATATTCCTCTTTACGATATGTGTCATTTGGATTGCTAGTGTTATCATGAAATACACAGACAAGATAAATATGCAACAATGTAAGAAATGAAATGTTGCAAAATTCGTCGTTTCCAATAGCGAATTTCCAATTGTTTCGAGGATGGACCGAGTGCATTCACTGTCACCTGCATGGTGGAAATTCTATAGAAATGGAGACTCTTGTTAGAAATAAATGCATTTTCCAACATTTCACTTCTGACTTTTCTCAAAGTTCAGGGTGATTGCATATTCCATGATTACATAATCACAGCAAATGGCATGTCATAGTATTAAGAGGAATAATTCAGCTTTCCAATGATACCAGTTTCATCTTTTATACTTAAACCAAAAAGATATCATCCCCCAAAACTGAGTTGCAAAACTTTTTTTGAGGGGTTTATGTTTGTGTGTTGAATGCATGAGACTTGTCAACAATCTCATCCATTGACCTAGAAGAAGCACTGTGTATTAAGCCCAATCTTACTGACTTCGAGTTATTATACTACGTTAATTCATTGGGTTATGGGTGTTTGTGTGTTTTAATTGCTTGTTCGCTTTATTTATTTTGCTTTATAGGATATAATTTATGAATGGTTTTTCAATAAATTCTGTTTGAAATAGAATAGTGGATATTGACAGGCTGCAAATTGGATTGAAGTGTTAGTACAGGATAGTTTACTACCCTGGTATTTAAATATCAATTTCAAATTTATTAATTCTGTTTGGTAACTACTAGGAGCAAAATTTGTGTATTCTAGATTAATTTAGTGCCCTAAAATGAATCACAGTCTTACTTCCTGGATGTTTTACACTATCGACTTCAATTATGCTGAATAGAAATTAGAATGAAATCCAATATATTTTAGAGAAAGTAACCACATGTATTTGTAGAATTTTCAAAATTGTGAACTTTGTAAAAGAAAAATATTCATGATTTTCTACAAAGACAATTACTATACATGCACATGATCTGTATTAATACATGGAGTTATTGATGTTGAACTAATGGTGCAATCCATTATGCTATACCAACCAGTAAACTCCAGAAAGTAATTTACATTCCATTTGTCTAGTAGATGTTTACAATTATTTTGTACTTGACCTTGTAGTCAACCAAAGTCAGAAATAGTCAAATGAAGGGGAGCATGTACATGAATGTAATTAACATGATAACAAATGTGAATGGCTTGTACACATTTTAGGGAATCTCCCTGACACTATTACATAGTGTATACAATTGGGATGAAAAATTAAACTTTAGAAAATGAGACTCTATCCTGTGGATAATGACATGTGAACTTGGAATTTTATACATCTCTGTTAAATGTTGCGAATTACTGTGTACATTTACTAAACATCTAGACAGGTGTCATCTTGTTTATTTTCAAAAGATAAATTTAACATTCTATCAAATAAACCATCTAACCTTTAGAGAACATTAAGAGTTCTTTTTACACTGCTTCAAGGTATCAGGAATGTTTATTATTAATTGCTATTGCCCTCACTGACATTTTGGTGTCTAATTCAGATATTAATTCTTATTTTTTACATAATGAACATAATTTAATCAAAGGGATATTCTTAAAGTTCATTTTGGGTCATTAGTTATTTAGTGAGTATCAGAAAGGGAAACATTTCTTAAAGAGACCCATATCACATTCAACTTTAAATTTAGATTTTATAACAGTTTACCATGGATAAAGGATTGATGATGCAAAGTTTGTCTAACAATGTAGAATGATAGATGCATATAGAGCTATTGTAATAGCTATTGTAATAGCTCTATGATAGATGTAAAGATAGAGAGGACGCATAATATAATTTTTTGGGAGACTATTTGATATTGAGAAAAAGAAAGATGGAGGAGTAAGGATAGGAAAGAGTGGTCGAATTTTTAAATTTCATGTATTCTGTTTGATGAAATGATGAGAACGGGGACTTTCATTGACGAGTGGATCCCTCCCCCTCCATTTGTGAATTTGCATCAGGCAAATTCCATGTAGAAGCATTGATATGTTAAATTTATTGAGAAACAAAAAGTTCAATTTTAATGAAATTGCTAAATGTTGGAAACAATTTAAAAATGATTATAACTTGTAAAAGCTGAACATTTAATTCTATTCGAACAATGGAGTATTAAAGCAAGAAAGTGATTGATACAGTAAAAATAATGTATCAAATAACATAGATGGTCAATTCTTTTAATGATAAAAGATGTGAAGTGTTGTGGCAAGTTCAGTTCTTGAAAGTAGGTCATAAGGTACACATGTAAATTGTATTTGTTTTCTACATGTACAATGTAAGCAAAGGTTATTTGTGTTGAAAACTCAAAATAATGCAAGGAAATATTGAAGTTCTTTGACATGGTTTTCCATGAATTTCAGATGGTCAATTTTTAGACAATAACAATCAAGAAATTTAAGAGGATGCATAACAGTATAAAAAGGATACAAAACACAAGATAATCATATTGAGTAATTTTATTGTGATAAACACTATATTTATGTTGCATTCTCTGTCTCTATTTTCTCTTTGTCCTCAGATCTTCCTCATGTTCTCTTTCTCATCACTATTTAAAAATTCGCATCGGTTGAATTTTCTCCTGGAGACGCAAGAGACATCTTCTGTTAATTTGAATTTGAGGATATCAAAAACTTTGTGCTCCGCACAGGAGGGGGTAAACTCCCCCCTCCCTGCATCCTCCCCCCCTTGGGAGCATGCTTTGCATGCTCTGTAAGTGTTGGCAACCTTCGCGTGCATTAATCAGCCCCCTGTAAAAGTCCAACTCTATGCATGGTACAATTTTGAGCATTATGAAAATGAGAATAAGAAATGATTTGATGAATTACTATTTCCAATGATGCTTCTATACTTTCAGGGTTCATTCCCTCAGATCAGCAAAGGAAATTTCATATTCAATGAAAAGCCTCAGAAGGATCTTCAATCATTCCTACAAGCAGTCAGTGACGAGATATGGTAGGTGAACTAATAAACTTATTAAGGTAAAGGTGACCTCTTCACTCAGGCTGATACAACCTAGATATGATCAATGTATTAACAGTTCTTATACTGCTCATTAATTTGATCATTACAATGGGCCAACTCATTTATAAACATATGACATGAAATAATTGTACCTAAACAGGTCATGAAATGGCTTTGTAGAAATGCTCCGGGCATACAATAATTGTACCTAAACTGGTCGTGTAAATGAAATAATTATTTACAATACTATGTATGAGGAACATAATTATTGTATTTAAACTGATCATGAATCAGCTGTATGTGCAATATTGATGTATGTATGAGGAAAAAAATAATTGTACCTAAAGTGGTCATGAAACTTCCTTTTATAATACTTAGTTATGTGTTCGAGGAAGAAAAAAATTGTAGCTAAAATTAGTAAAACCAAACAATATTGTTCATAAAACAGATGATGGCAGGTTCGAATCCCACTGGTTCCAAATTTTTCTGACTTATGATTTTCATACAGATCGAGCATACTGATGTTATGATTTTCATTACAGATCGAGCATACTGATCTTAAACAAATAGGAGTAATGCCGAAAATTTGTTAAACAAATTATAATTTCCTCCTATAAAAGCCTCTTAATTTACTAGATTTTTAACAGTACTGATTTATATGTACGAGGAAAAAACATATGTAGCTAAACTGGTCATGAAACAGCAGCGTTTTTGTACCAGACTAATTTATTTGTGAGAAGAATGAAATAATTGTTCTTAAACTGGTCATAAAACATGTCTTAACATTATTAATTTACATGTATCAGGAATACCTACCTGGTCATGAAACCGCTTTTAGTAATTTATATGAACAAGGATTCTGGGCCAACATCCTGTTGAATTAATCCTGTATTTTTGCCTTTTTTCTAAATATCCCTAGATTTTTTCAGCCAACAGTTCCTCTGTTTGGACTTTCTTTCTTAACATGAGTACTCTGCTGCTGGCGCCTCTTCCTCAGACAAATATTTTGATGAACGAGATTCCTTTGCCATGGACTGTGTCATGTACAATGTTTTATCACTATTGATTATACATGTGCATGAGCATTGATGTAATTTTGATGTCACTGCCGTCTGCACAATACGCTGCCATAGTAACCAGTGATGCCGGATGAAAGCCTTGGAATTTTTAACTAAATATACCACCTTGGACTTGATTATTTAGTGTATGTATTGGTGACATAGTGCCAAGAAATCCATACAAACATATAACAGAGTATCCCAACCATCTAGATGGTATAACCAGTTTCATTCTACTCTAATGAATAGAACCATCTTATTGGTCTACATGACAGTCACTAGATCCTACAATGGTGTGTACATGTACATATAACAGAGTATCCCAACCATCTAGATGGTATAACCAGTTTCATTCTACTCTAATGAATAGAACCATCTTATTGGTCTACATGACAGTCACTAGATCCTACAATGGTGTGTACATATAACAGAGTATCCCAACCATCTAGATGGTATAACCAGTTTCATTCTACTCTAATGAATAGAACCATCTTATTGGTCTCCATGACAGTCACTAGATCCTACAATGGTGTGTACATATAACAGAGTATCCCAACCATCTAGATGGTATAACCAGTTTTATTCTACTCTAATGAATAGAACCATCTTATTGGTCTCCATGACAGTCACTAGATCCTACAATGGTGTGTACATAAACCCATTTCAGTTTTATCCCTGGAACATTATTTTAATCCTAAAATGACTGTGGAGCTCGTTCTATCCCAGAATGTTTTGCAATGAATTTATAATGTGAAATGCTTTCAAACTGATATTCAGGTCTTTTTGGTTAAAGCACCATTATATGACAGCTAATAGACTCAACAACTTTTCAGCATAGAAGATTATGCAGTCACCACCTGTCCATGCTGATTTTCATTTATTTACCAAGTACATGACATTAACAACATGAAATAACCTTGTTATACAAATATGAAATATTTTTGAAAGCTATTCCAACTATTTTCACATTATTCTTAACCAAAACCCATGTTTCATCTATCAAATTACATCAGTTTGATGTGTTATCAAGCCAAACTCTTGCCAGAGGTAATACTGTTTTATTCTTCCTGGAATCCTATTATGCTGTTATCTGAGGCAGAAGATCTAACAACTATGCTGTAGAAAATGAGAATGTCCTTGTATTATGTTTATCATAAAGGAGAAAGTCACTCCTTCAATTCTATTATGTTTATCATAAAGGAGAAAGTCACTCCTTCAATTCTATTATGTTTATCATAAAGGAAAAGTCATTCCTTTAATTCTAGTATGTTTATCATAAAGGAGAAAGTCACTCCTTCAATTCTATTTTGTTTATCATAAAGAAGAAAGTCACTCCTTCAATTCTATTATGTTTATCATAAAGGAGAAAGTCACTCCTTCAATTCTATTATGTTTATCATAAAGGAGAAAGTCACTCCTTCAATTCTATTATGTTTATCATAAAGAAGAAAGTCACTCCTTCAATTCTATTATGTTTATCATAAAGAAGAAAGTCACTCCTTTAATTCTAGTATGTTTATCATAAAGGAGAAAGTCACTCCTTCAATTCTATTATGTTTATCATAAAGAAGAAAGTCACTCCTTCAATTCTATTATGTTTATCATAAAGGAGAAAGTCACTCCTTCAATTCTAGTATGTTTATCATAAAGGAGAAAGTCACTCCTTCAATTCTATTATGTTTATCATAAAGGAGAAAGTCACTCCTTCAATTCTATTATGTTTATCATAAAGGAGAAAGTCACTCCTTCAATTCTATTGTGTTTATCATAAAGGAGAAAGTCACTCCTTCAATTTTAGTATGTTTATCATAAAGGAGAAAGTCACTCCTTCAATTCTAGTATGTTTATCATAAAGGAGAAAGTCACTCCTTCAATTCTATTATGTTTATCATAAAGGAGAAAGTCACTCCTTCAATTCTATTATGTTTATCATAAAGGAGAAAGTCACTCCTTCAATTCTATTATGTTTATCACAAAGGAAAGTCACTCCTTCAATTCTATTATGTTTATCATAAAGGAGAAAGTCACTCCTTCAATTCTATTATGTTTATCATAAAGGAGAAAGTCACTCCTTCAATTCTATTATGTTTATCATAAGGAGAAAGTCACTCCTTCAATTCTATTATGTTTATCATAAAGGAGAAAGTCACTCCTTCAATTCTATTATGTTTATCATAAAGGAGAAAGTCACTCCTTCAATTCTATTATGTTTATCAGAAGGGAGAAAGTCACTCCTTCAATTATATTATGTTTATCATAAAGGAGAAAGTCACTCCTTCAATTCTATTGTGTTTATCATAAAGGAGAAAGTCACTCCTTCAATTCTATTATGTTTATCATAAAGGAGAAAGTCACTCCTTCAATTCTATTATGTTTATCATAAAGGAGAAAGTCACTCCTTCAATTCTATTATGTTTATCAGAAGGGAGAAAGTCACTCCTTCAATTCTATTATGTTTATCATAAAGGAGAAAGTCACTCTTTCAATTCTAGTATGTTAATCATAGAGGAGAAAGTCACTCCACCATATTTTTTCAAGCACTAGTAAACCAAAATGGAGAAAGGGATATAGCAAAAAAGAATAAAAGAAATAAGTTTATCACCAGCAGGGGTTTCAGCTGTGTAGCTCAATAATAAACCCTAAAATACAAATGATAAAAGTATGTCATCTTTCAGTTTGTATTTTCATATTGTTACCTTTGGTGTAAATTTTTTACATGTATGGATTTGATTTTTATTATGGATTCAATTTACAGAAGCAATTATGCTTAATTTGACTCTTCCACAAGTATAATTCCTATTTAATGTAAATTATTTTGTATATTTATATATTTTTAAATTGTAGTAATGAAGTTGAATTTGAATTTCAATCTTCTAGAGTCAATAAGATATTGTAGACAGATAATCTCTAAAGCAGCTTTGATTGTAAATACAAATGTTCCAATAATAATGACTTGTGAATACTGAATGTAATTATTGTGGAACTTTTATACACATGGGAATGAATTTTAGAATAAATATTACTTTATTTTTTCATGTATATTGTGTCTGCTCTGAGTTTATCATGGGATAAGTTTGTGTGAGTTTGTGTGGGCACGCCATGGTCTAGTGGTTTTGACTCGCCTTTCAAACAGAGGGTCGTGGGTTCGAATCCTAGCCATGGCATGATTTCCTTCAGCAAGAAATTTATCCACACTGCTGCACTCAAACCAGATGAGGAAAATGGGTATCGGCAAGAAGTAATTCCTCAAAAATCTGTGCGCACCAGAATCGGTAGACTTGCTTAGCTGGGGTAATATAGGAGTGCCTTGAGCACCTAGCAAGGTGTATACGTGCGCTATACAAATCCTATATTATTATTATAACATTATTGAATACATCTGATTTACAGTCTTGACTACCTTGTCTGTGAACTATAGTGCGGTAAGAAATAAAAAGATATGAAGATGTGGAATGGAGGAGAGGTATGAGGGTGGGGTATGTAATAAGATAGAGATGAAGATGTGGAATGGAGGGAGGTATGAGGGTGGGGTATGTAATAAGATAGAGATGAAGATGTGGAATGGAGGAGAGGTATGAGGGTGGGGTATGTAGTAAGATAGAGATGAAGATGTGGAATGGAGGAGAGGTATGAGGGTGGGGTATGTAGTAAGATAGAGATGAAGATGTGGAATGGAGGAAGATATGAGGGTGGGGTATGTAGATGATGTGAATGGAGGGAGAGGTATGAGGGTGGGGTATGTAGTAAGATAGAGATGAAGATGTGGAATGGAGGAGAGGTATGAGGGTGGGGTATGTAATAAGATAGAGATGAAGATGTGGAATGGAGGAGAGGTATGAGGGTGGGGTATGTAATAAGATAGAGATGAAGATGTGGAATGGAGGAGAGGTATGAGGGTGGGGTATGTAATAAGATAGAGATGAAGATGTGAATGGAGGAGAGGTATGAGGGTGGGGTATGTAATAAGATAGAGATGAAGATGTGAATGGAGGAGATATGAGGGTGGGGTATGTAATAAGATAGAGATGAAGATGTGGAATGGAGGAGAGGTATGAGTGGGGTATGTAATAAGATAGAGATGAAGATGTGGAATGGAGGAGAGGTATGAGGGTGGGGTATGTAATAAGATAGAGATGAAGATGTGGAATGGAGGGAGAGGTATGAGGGTGGGGTATGTAGTAAGATAGAGATGAAGATGTGGAATGGAGGAGAGGTATGAGGGTGGGGTATGTAGTAAGATAGAGATGAAGATGTGGAATGGAGGAGAGGTATGAGGGTGGGGTATGTAGTAAGATAGAGATGAAGATGTGGAATGGAGGAGAGGTATGAGGGTGGGGTATGTAGTAAGATGGAGATGATGTGGAATGGAGGAATGAGGAATGAGGGTGGGGTATGTAATAAGATAGAGATGGATATGTAATAAGATAGAGAGGTAAGATGTGGAATGGAGGAGATGGTATGAGGGTGGTATGAGTATGTGAAATAAGATGGAGAGATGAAATGTGGAATGGAGATGAGAGGTATGAGAGGTGGGGTGGGGTATGTAGTAAGATGGAGATGAAGATGTGGAATGGAGGAGAGGTATGAGGGTGGGGTATGTAATAAGATAGAGATGAAGATGTGGAATGAAGGAGAGGTATGAGGGTGGGGTATGTAATAAGATAGAGATGAAGATGTGGAATGAAGGAGAGGTATGAGGGTGGGGTATGTAATAAGATAGAGATGAAGATGTGGAATGAAGGAGAGGTATGAGGGTGGGGTATGTAATAAGATAGAGATGAAGATGTGGAATGGAGGAGAGGTATGAGGGTGGGGTATGTAATAAGATAGAGATGAAGATGTGGAATGGAGGAGAGGTATGAGGGTGGGGTATGTAATAAGATAGAGATGAAGATGTGGAATGAAGGAGAGGTATGAGGGTGGGGTATGTAATAAGATAGAGATGAAGATGTGGAATGGAGGAGAGGTATGAGGGTGGGGTATGTAATAAGATAGAGATGAAGATGTGGAATGAGGAGAGGTATGAGGGTGGGGTATGTAATAAGATAGAGATGAAGATGTGGAATGGAGGAGAGGTATGAGGGTGGGGTATGTAATAAGATAGAGATGAAGATGTGGAATGGAGTGAGAGGTATGAGGGTGGGGTATGTAATAAGATAGAGATGAAGATGTGGAATGGAGGGAGAGGTATGAGGGTGGGGTATGTAATAAGATAGAGATGAAGATGTGGAATGGAGGGAGAGGTATGAGGGTGGGGTATGTAGTAAGATAGAGATGAAGATGTGGAATGGAGGAGAGGTATGAGGGTGGGGTATGTAGTAAGATAGAGATGAAGATGTGGAATGGAGGAGAGGTATGAGGGTGGGGTATGTAGTAAGATAGAGATGAAGATGTGGAATGAAGGAGAGGTATGAGGGTGGGGTATGTAATAAGATAGAGATGAAGATGTGGAATGGAGGAGATGTATGAGGGTGGGGTATGTAATAAGATAGAGATGAAGATGTGGAATGGAGGGAGAGGTATGAGGGTGGGGTATGTAATAAGATAGAGATGAAGATGTGGAATGAAGGGAGAGGTATGAGGGTGGGGTATGTAATAAGATAGAGATGAAGATGTGGAATGGAGGGAGAGGTATGAGGGTGGGGTATGTAATAAGATAGAGATGAAGATGTGGAATGGAGGGAGAGGTATGAGGGTGGGGTATGTAATAAGATAGAGATGAAGATGTGGAATGGAGGGAGAGGTATGAGGGTGGGGTATGTAATAAGATAGAGATGAAGATGTGGAATGGAGGGAGAGGTATGAGGGTGGGGTATGTAACAAGATAGAGATGAAGATGTGGAATGAAGGGAGAGGTATGAGGGTGGGGTATGTAATAAGATAGAGATGAAGATGTGGAATGGAGGGAGAGGTATGAGGGTGGGGTATGTAATAAGATAGAGATGAAGATGTGGAATGGAGGGAGAGGTATGAGGGTGGGGTATGTAATAAGATAGAGATGAAGATGTGGAATGGAGGGAGAGGTATGAGGGTGGGGTATGTAATAAGATAGAGATGAAGATGTGGAATGGAGGAGAGGTATGAGGGTGGGGTATGTAATAAGATAGAGATGAAGATGTGGAATGGAGGAGAGGTATGAGGGTGGGGTATGTAATAAGATAGAGATGAAGATGTGGAATGGAGGAGAGGTATGAGGGTGGGTATGTAATAAGATAGAGATGAAGATGTAGAATGGAGGAGAGGTATGAGGGTGAGGTATGTAATAAGATAGAGATGAAGATGTGGAATGGAGGAGAGGTATGAGGGTGAGGTATGTAATAAGATAGAGATGAAGATGTGGAATGGAGGAGAGGTATGAGGGTGGGGTATGTAATAAGATAGAGATGAAGATGTGGAATGGAGGAGAGGTATGAGGGTGGGGTATGTAATAAGATAGAGATGAAGATGTGGAATGGAGGGAGAGGTATGAGGGTGAGGTATGTAATAAGATAGAGATGAAGATGTGGAATGGAGGAGAGGTATGAGGGTGGGGTATGTAATAAGATAGAGATGAAGATGTGGAATGGAGGAGAGGTATGAGGGTGGGGTATGTAATAAGATAGAGATGAAGATGTAGAATGGAGGAGAGGTATGAGGGTGGGGTATGTAATAAGATAGAGATGAAGATGTGGAATGGAGGAGAGGTATGAGGGTGGGGTATGTAATAAGATAGAGATGAAGATGTGGAATGGAGGGAGAGGTATGAGGGTGGGGTATGTAATAAGATAGAGATGAAGATGTGGAATGGAGGAGAGGTATGAGGGTGGGGTATGTAATAAGATAGAGATGAAGATGTAGAATGAAGGAGAGGTATGAGGGTGGGTATGTAATAAGATAGAGATGAAGATGTGGAATGGAGGAGAGGTATGAGGGTGAGGTATGTAATAAGATAGAGATGAAGATGTGGAATGGAGGAGAGGTATGAGGGTGGGGTATGTAATAAGATAGAGATGAAGATGTGGAATGGAGGAGAGGTATGAGGGTGGGGTATGTAATAAGATAGAGATGAAGATGTGGAATGGAGGGAGAGGTATGAGGGTGGGGTATGTAATAAGATAGAGATGAAGATGTGGAATGGAGGAGAGGTATGAGGGTGGGGTATGTAATAAGATAGAGATGAAGATGTGGAATGGAGGGAGAGGTATGAGGGTGGGGTATGTAATAAGATAGAGATGAAGATGTGGAATGGAGGGAGAGGTATGAGGGTGGGGTATGTAATAAGATAGAGATGAAGATGTGGAATGGAGGAGAGGTATGAGGGTGGGGTATGTAATAAGATAGAGATGAAGATGTGGAATGGAGGAGAGGTATGAGGGTGGGGTATGTAATAAGATAGAGATGAAGATGTGGAATGGAGGAGAGGTATGAGGGTGGGGTATGTAATAAGATAGAGATGAAGATGTGGAATGGAGGGAGAGGTATGAGGGTGGGGTATGTAATAAGATAGAGATGAAGATGTGGAATGGAGGAGAGGTATGAGGGTGGGGTATGTAATAAGATAGAGATGAAGATGTGGAATGGAGGGAGAGGTATGAGGGTGGGGTATGTAATAAGATAGAGATGAAGATGTGGAATGGAGGGAGAGGTATGAGGGTGGGGTATGTAATAAGATAGAGATGAAGATGTGGAATGGAGGAGAGGTATGAGGGTGGGGTATGTAATAAGATAGAGATGAAGATGTGGAATGGAGGGAGAGGTATGAGGGTGGGGTATGTAATAAGATAGAGATGTTGATGTGGAATAGAGGGAGGTATGAGGGTGGGGTATGTAGTAAGATTGAGATGAAGATGTGGAATGGAGGAGATGTATGAGGGTGGGGTATGTAATAAGATAGAGATGAAGATGTGGAATGGAGGGAGAGGTATGAGGGTGGGGTATGTAATAAGATAGAGATGAAGATGTGGAATGGAGGGAGAGGTATGAGGGTGGGGTATGTAATAAGATTGAGATGAAGATGTAGAATGAAGGAGAGGTATGAGGGTGGGGTATGTAATAAGATAGAGATGAAGATGTGGAATGGAGGAGAGGTATGAGGGTGGGGTATGTAATAAGATAGAGATGAAGATGTGGAATGGAGGAGAGGTATGAGGGTGGGGTATGTAATAAGATAGAGATGAAGATGTGGAATGGAGGAGAGGTATGAGGGTGAGGTATGTAATAAGATAGAGATGAAGATGTGGAATGGAGGAGAGGTATGAGGGTGGGGTATGTTATAAGATAGAGATGAAGATGTGGAATGGAGGAGAGGTATGAGGGTGGGGTATGTAATAAGATAGAGATGAAGATGTGGAATGGAGGAGAGGTATGAGGGTGGGGTATGTAATAAGATGGAGATGAAGATGTGGAATGGAGGGAGAGGTATGAGGGTGGGTATGTAATAAGATAGAGATGAAGATGTGGAATGGAGGAGAGGTATGAGGGTGGGGTATGTAATAAGATAGAGATGAAGATGTGGAATGGAGGAGATGTATGAGGGTGGGGTATGTAATAAGATAGAGATGAAGATGTGGAAAGAAGGAGAGGTATGAGGGTGGGGTATGTAATAAGATAGAGATGAAGATGTGGAATGGAGGAGAGGTATGAGGGTGGGGTATGTAATAAGATAGAGATGAAGATGTGGAATGGAGGAGATGTATGAGGGTGGGGTATGTAATAAGATAGAGATGAAGATGTGGAATGGAGGGAGAGGTATGAGGGTGGGGTATGTAATAAGATAGAGATGAAGATGTGGAATGAAGGGAGAGGTATGAGGGTGGGGTATGTAGTAAGATAGAGATGAAGATGTGGAATGAAGGAGAGGTATGAGGGTGGGGTATGTAATAAGATAGAGATGAAGATGTGGAATGGAGGAGAGGTATGAGGGTGGGGTATGTAATAAGATAGAGATGAAGATGTGGAATGGAGGGAGAGGTCTGAGGGTGGGGTATGTAATAAGATAGAGATGAAGATGTGGAATGAAGGCGAGGTATGAGGGTGGGGTATGTAATAAGATAGAGATGAAGAAGTGGAATGAAGGAGAGGTATGAGGGTGGGGTATGTAATAAGATAGAGATGAAGATGTGGAATGGAGGAGAGGTATGAGGGTGGGGTATGTAATAAGATAGAGATGAAGATGTGGAATGGAGGGAGAGGTATGAGGGTGAGGTATGTAATAAGATAGAGATGAAGATGTGGAATGGAGGAGAGGTATGAGGGTGGGGTATGTAATAAGATAGAGATGAAGATGTGGAATGGAGGGAGAGGTATGAGGGTGAGGTATGTAATAAGATAGAGATGAAGATGTGGAATGGAGGAGAGGTATGAGGGTGGGGTATGTTATAAGATAGAGATGAAGATGTGGAATGGAGGAGAGGTATGAGGGTGGGGTATGTAATAAGATAGAGATGAAGATGTGGAATGGAGGAGAGGTATGAGGGTGGGGTATGTAATAAGATAGAGATGAAGATGTGGAATGGAGGGAGAGGTATGAGGGTGGGGTATGTAATAAGATAGAGATGAAGATGTGGAATGAAGGAGATGTATGAGGGTGGGGTATGTAATAAGATAGAGATGAAGATGTGGAATGGAGGAGAGGTATGAGGGTGGGGTATGTAATAAGATAGAGATGAAGATGTGGAATGGAGGAGATGTATGAGGGTGGGGTATGTAATAAGATAGAGATGAAGATGTGGAATGGAGGGAGAGGTATGAGGGTGGGGTATGTAATAAGATAGAGATGAAGATGTGGAATGAAGGGAGAGGTATGAGGGTGGGGTATGTAGTAAGATAGAGATGAAGATGTGGAATGAAGGAGAGGTATGAGGGTGGGGTATGTAATAAGATAGAGATGAAGATGTGGAATGGAGGAGAGGTATGAGGGTGGGGTATGTAATAAGATAGAGATGAAGATGTGGAATGGAGGAGAGGTATGAGGGTGGGGTATGTAATAAGATAGAGATGAAGATGTGGAATGAAGGCGAGGTATGAGGGTGGGGTATGTAATAAGATAGAGATGAAGAAGTGGAATGAAGGAGAGGTATGAGGGTGGGGTATGTAATAAGATAGAGATGAAGAAGTGGAATGAAGGAGAGGTATGAGGGTGGGGTATGTAATAAGATAGAGATGAAGATGTGGAATGGAGTGAGAGGTATGAGGGTGGGGTATGTAATAAGATAGAGATGAAGATGTGGAATGGAGGAGAGGTATGAGAGTGGGGTATGTAATAAGATAGAGATGAAGATGTGGAATGGAGGAGAGGTATGAGAGTGGGGTATGTAATAAGATAGAGATGAAGATGTGGAATGGAGGGAGAGGTATGAGGGTGGGGTATGTAATAAGATAGAGATGAAGATGTGGAATGAAGGGAGAGGTATGAGGGTGGGGTATGTAATAAGATAGAGATGAAGATGTGGAATGAAGGGAGAGGTATGAGGGTGGGGTATGTAATAAGATAGAGATGAAGATGTGGAATGAAGGAGAGGTATGAGGGTGGGGTATGTAATAAGATAGAGATGAAGATGTGGAATGAAGGAGATGTATGAGGGTGGGGTATGTAATAAGATAGAGATGAAGATGTGGAATGAAGGAGATGTATGAGGGTGGGGTATGTAATAAGATAGAGATGAAGATGTGGAATGGAGGAGAGGTATGAGGGTGGGGTATGTAATAAGATAGAGATGAAGATGTGGAATGGAGGGAGAGGTATGAGGGTGAGGTATGTAATAGATAGAGATGAAGATGTGAATGGAGGAGAGGTATGAGGGTGGGGTATGTTATAAGATAGAGATGAAGATGTGGAATGGAGGAGAGGTATGAGGGTGGGGTATGTAATAAGATAGAGATGAAGATGTGGAATGGAGGAGAGGTATGAGGGTGGGGTATGTAATAAGATAGAGATGAAGATGTGGAATGGAGGGAGAGGTATGAGGGTGGGGTATGTAATAAGATAGAGATGAAGATGTGGAATGAAGGAGATGTATGAGGGTGGGGTATGTAATAAGATAGAGATGAAGATGTGGAATGGAGGAGAGGTATGAGGGTGGGGTATGTAATAAGATAGAGATGAAGATGTGGAATGGAGGAGATGTATGAGGGTGGGGTATGTAATAAGATAGAGATGAAGATGTGGAATGGAGGGAGAGGTATGAGGGTGGGGTATGTAATAAGATAGAGATGAAGATGTGGAATGAAGGGAGAGGTATGAGGGTGGGGTATGTAGTAAGATAGAGATGAAGATGTGGAATGAAGGAGAGGTATGAGGGTGGGGTATGTAATAAGATAGAGATGAAGATGTGGAATGGAGGAGAGGTATGAGGGTGGGGTATGTAATAAGATAGAGATGAAGATGTGGAATGGAGGGAGAGGTCTGAGGGTGGGGTATGTAATAAGATAGAGATGAAGATGTGGAATGAAGGCGAGGTATGAGGGTGGGGTATGTAATAAGATAGAGATGAAGAAGTGGAATGAAGGAGAGGTATGAGGGTGGGGTATGTAATAAGATAGAGATGAAGAAGTGGAATGAAGGAGAGGTATGAGGGTGGGGTATGTAATAAGATAGAGATGAAGATGTGGAATGGAGTGAGAGGTATGAGGGTGGGGTATGTAATAAGATAGAGATGAAGATGTGGAATGGAGGAGAGGTATGAGAGTGGGGTATGTAATAAGATAGAGATGAAGATGTGGAATGGAGGAGAGGTATGAGAGTGGGGTATGTAATAAGATAGAGATGAAGATGTGGAATGGAGGAAGAGGTATGAGGGTGGGGTATGTAATAAGATAGAGATGAAGATGTGGAATGAAGGGAGAGGTATGAGGGTGGGGTATGTAATAAGATAGAGATGAAGATGTGGAATGAAGGGAGAGGTATGAGGGTGGGGTATGTAATAAGATAGAGATGAAGATGTGGAATGAAGGAGAGGTATGAGGGTGGGGTATGTAATAAGATAGAGATGAAGATGTGGAATGAAGGAGATGTATGAGGGTGGGGTATGTAATAAGATAGAGATGAAGATGTGGAATGAAGGAGATGTATGAGGGTGGGGTATGTAATAAGATAGAGATGAAGATGTGGAATGGAGGAGAGGTATGAGGGTGGGGTATGTAATAAGATAGAGATGAAGATGTGGAATGGAGGAGAGGTATGAGGGTGGGGTATGTAATAAGATAGAGATGAAGATGTGGAATGAAGGGAGAGGTATGAGGGTGGGGTATGTAATAAGATAGAGATGAAGATGTGGAATGGAGGAGAGGTATGAGGGTGGGGTATGTAATAAGATAGAGATGAAGATGTGGAATGAAGGGAGAGGTATGAGGGTGGGGTATTTAATAAGATAGAGATGAAGATGTGGAATGGAGGAGAGGTATGAGGGTGGGGTATGTAATAAGATAGAGATGAAGATGTGGAATGGAGGGAGAGGTATGAGGGTGGGGTATGTAATAAGATAGAGATGAAGGAGTGGAATGGAGGAGAGGTATGAGGGTGGGGTATGTAATAAGATAGAGATGAAGATGTGGAATGGAGGAGAGGTATGAGGGTGGGGTATGTTATAAGATAGAGATGAAGATGTGGAATGAAGGAGAGGTATGAGGGTGGGGTATGTTATAAGATAGAGATGAAGATGTGGAATGAAGGAGAGGTATGAGGGTGGGGTATGTTATAAGATAGAGATGAAGATGTGGAATGAAGGGAGAGGTATGAGGGTGGGGTATGTAATAAGATAGAGATGAAGATGTGGAATGGAGGAGAGGTATGAGGGTGGGGTATGTAATAAGATAGAGATGAAGATGTGGAATGAAGGAGAGGTATGAGGGTGGGGTATGTAATAAGATAGAGATGAAGATGTGGAATGGAGGAGAGGTATGAGGGTGGGGTATGTAATAAGATAGAGATGAAGATGTTAAATGGAGGAGAGGTATGAGGGTGGGGTATGTAATAAGATAGAGATGAAGATGAGGGAGAGGTATGAGGGTGGGGTATGTAATAAGATAGAGATGAAGATGTGGAATGAAGGGAGAGGTATGAGGGTGGGGTATGTAATAAGATAGAGATGAAGATGTGGAATGGAGGGAGAGGTATGAGGGTGGGGTATGTAATAAGATAGAGATGAAGATGTGGAATGGAGGAGAGGTATGAGGGTGGGGTATGTAATAAGATAGAGATGAAGATGTGGAATGGAGGAGAGGTATGAGGGTGGGGTATGTAATAAGATAGAGATGAAGATGTGGAATGGAGGAGAGGTATGAGGGTGGGGTATGTAATAAGATAGAGATGAAGATGTGGAATGGAGGAGAGGTATGAGGGTGGGGTATGTAATAAGATAGAGATGAAGATGTGGAATGGAGGAGAGGTATGAGGGTGGGGTATGTAATAAGATAGAGATGAAGATGTGGAATGGAGGAGAGGTATGAGGGTGGGGTATGTAATAAGATAGAGATGAAGATGTGGAATGAAGGGAGAGGTATGAGGGTGGGGTATGTAATAAGATAGAGATGAAGATGTGGAATGGAGGAGAGGTATGAGGGTGGGGTATGTAATAAGATTGAGATGAAGATGTGGAATGGAGGAGAGGTATGAGGGTGGGGTATGTAATAAGATAGAGATGAAGATGTGGAATGGAGGGAGAGGTATGAGGGTGGGGTATGTAATAAGATAGAGATGAAGATGTGGAATGAAGGGAGAGGTATGAGGGTGGGGTATGTAATAAGATAGAGATGAAGATGTGGAATGGAGGGAGAGGTATGAGGGTGGGGTATGTAATAAGATAGAGATGAAGATGTGGAATGAAGGGAGAGGTATGAGGGTGGGGTATGTAATAAGATAGAGATGAAGATGTGAAATGGAGGAGAGGTATGAGGGTGGGGTATGTAATAAGATAGAGATGAAGATGTGGAATGGAGGAGAGGTATGAGGGTGGGGTATGTAATAAGATAGAGATGAAGATGTGGAATGGAGGAGAGGTATGAGGGTGGGGTATGTAATAAGATAGAGATGAAGATGTGGAATGGAGGAGAGGTATGAGGGTGGGGTATGTAATAAGATAGAGATGAAGATGTGGAATGGAGGAGAGGTATGAGGGTGGGGTATGTAATAAGATAGAGATGAAGATGTGGAATGAAGGGAGAGGTATGAGGGTGGGGTATGTAATAAGATAGAGATGAAGATGTGGAATGGAGGGAGAGGTATGAGGGTGGGGTATGTAATAAGATAGAGATGAAGATGTGGAATGAAGGGAGAGGTATGAGGGTGGGGTATGTAATAAGATAGAGATGAAGATGTGGAATGGAGGGAGAGGTATGAGGGTGGGGTATGTAATAAGATAGAGATGAAGATGTGGAATGAAGGGAGAGGTATGAGGGTGGGGTATGTAATAAGATAGAGATGAAGATGTGGAATGGAGGAGAGGTATGAGGGTGGGGTATGTAATAAGATAGAGATGAAGATGTGGAATGAAGGGAGGTGTGAGGGTGGGGGATCAAGACAACTACCCCCGGACAATTACCCCTCCCCCGGAGGACAACTACCCTCCCCAGACAACTACCCCCGGACAATTACCCCCTGAGTACAATTACCCCCGAGGACAATTACCCCACGGACAATTACCCCCCCCCCCGGACAATTACCCCTCCTGGACAATTACCCCCCCCCCGGACAATTACCCCACACACAAACAAACATACACATGCTCCCACACCTGTATACAGAAAGTAATATACTTGCAAGGTATATTACACATGCCCAATATAAAACACATTGATGTTCAATTGCTGATCCTATAATCATGAGTTTAGAAGTTGGAAAACCTGTAATAATGCTGATATTATATTTTGAAATAGATATAGTAACTTGTTTTATATACTCTTTATAATTAGATCTAATAATCAATTAAACGTATGAATTATGCAGTGTACATGTAGTTTATCAATCGGATTTAAGTATCAGTACATTGTTAACATCCTTGTAGCAAGAGAGAGAATCTGCTGGTCAGACAGCAGATTCTCTCTCTCTCTCCATCAGAAGTGCAATCATGTTAGTTAAAGAACAATTAAAGAACAATTTGTAATAAATGCAAAGGGTCTGTATTACTGGATCACTTACTATTTTTTGGTTATTATCGATCTTATTTATTTGCCAGCGATACATTTTCCCCAATTCAACCATCAAAGTGATAACGGAAAACCACAGCTTCTATCCAATCCTTGCCTTGGAAGATTCTTTTACGAACGATACTGAATACAGAAGAGGAAATGATAAAAACATGGAGCTAAACACAGATTAGCCCCATGGTAAAAACATGGGCAAAACAAGAAGGTTTCTAGCCCAGTCACTGCACAATGCAGAAAAAACTTTCACACTGCGTCCTATGGTTGAAAAGTGCTAGGGGTGCCTGATGAAAGCAAACCAGCTTGGAAACAGTTGCAGAAGTCCAGTCTTGAGGCCATCCGGTCATTGACGGGATGGATGCGTATCACCTCATGTAAGACAATGTCTGATCTCAGCAATTCTTTGGAGCTGGTAATATGCAGATTGGCAAACATGTGATGTGTGTTTCTTCATGCTTATTGTTCTATCAAAGACTACGCCAAGATATCCAACCTTGCATACTGGAGACATATATAGCTTCCTCACTGATTAAGACTGGAGTTGTAGTCATAATAATTACGCATATGGAGCTCCAGGAAGTTGATCTTCATCCAACATCGAATCCTCAATGGCAGCATCAACAACAACACCTGCACGAACCTCTCTATCTTTTAACCTTTGGATCAAAAGTCAGGTATGGATGTCATCAGCATAGAAGTGTATATCAAGACCATGTTGCCACATTATAGAGCCAAGAGGAGTGATGTACAGTTTGAAGAACAAGGGACCAAAGACAGACTCCTAAGGAACTCCATAGCAAAGGGTAGTCAAAGGAGACTGCATGCCAGTGATGAAGACAGACTTGACCTTGTAGTCAACCAAAGTCAGAAATAGTCAAATGAAGGGGAGCATGTACATGAATGTAATTAACATGATAACAAATGTGAATGGCTTGTACACATTTTAGGGAATCTCCCTGACACTTACATAGTGAATAAAAAAATTGGGATGAAAAATAAAACTGTAGAAAGTGAGACTCTATCCTGTTGATAATGGCATGTGAACTCAGAATTTCATACGTGTACATTACATCCCTGTCAAATGTTAGGAATTACTGTGTACATTTACTAAACATCTAGACGGGTGTATGTATTTTCATATTAAAGATAAATTTGACATTCTATCAAATAAACCATCAAACCTTTTAAAGAGAACATTGTGAGTTCTTTTTACATTGCTTGAAGATATCAGGAATGTTTATTATTAATTGCTATTGCCCTCACTGACATCTAGGTGTCTAATTCAGATATTAATGCTTATTCTTTACCTAATGAACATAATTTAATCAAAGGGATATTCTTCTTAAAGTGCATTTTGTGTCATTAGTTATTTAGTGAGTCTCAGAAAGGGAAACATTTCTTAAGAGACCCATATCACAGTCAACTTTAAATTTAGATTTTATAACAGTTTACCATGGATAAAGGATTGATGATGCAAAGTTTGTCTAACAATGTAGAATGATAGATGCATAGAGCTATTGTAGTAGCTATTGTAATAGCTCTATGATAGATGTAAAGATAGAGAGTAGGCATAATATAATTTTTTGGGAGACTATTAGATATTGAGAAAAAGAAAGATGGAGGAGTACATGTAAGGATAGAAAAGAGTGGTGGAATTTTTAAATTACATGTATCCTGTTTGATGAAATGATGAGAACGGGGGGGGGGGGGGCACTTCCATTGATGAGTGGATACCCCCTCCCCCGGCCATTTGTGAATTTGCATCAGGCAAAATCCATGTAGACATATCGAAAACTTGCATACAGTGTACCGGACATATAAAAACATAGCAGACGACGTTTGCAGACCTCGCGATCATCGTATGACTAGTGGTGCAGAATGTTCCATTGCGGCTTTATGGGGGAAATAGCATTACAGAGGGATAAAAGGTCTTCACAAATAATGTTTCAGCGTTGATTCGCAATATCTTATGTCGATTTCATTAATTATCCTTACATTTATTATCATTTAAAGTGAAACGAATAAACAAACTTAAATTTCAGACTTACCAATGCAGTGATAAGCTAGGATGCACCCCTCGTATACATAATGGACCCGTCACAACATTCAGAGACATATCCAATTCAGAGAATAAAATTGATTTTTGTTGGCAAAAATAATGGTATCTGATATATTTATATCCATAGTTCGGACTGACAAGGTATATATATATTTATGTATTCCTAATAAAATGTTCAGCACTGCAATGGAAAGAGCTAGAAAACCGCTGTGACTCGAACAACACACCGACGTACACAAAAGCTCTGTCCAGCCCTATGTGTTGAATGCACGTCGAGTGTAGGTTTGCTCTTCGGACATCAGTATCAAAAAGAAAATCTCCTCTGATTTGATGATAAAAGTGCACTATTTCCTTATTAACCAATCTCCATGGTTCTTTCATGAGTATTTGCCTTACAATGTGCCCTTTATTATAATCTGGGCGGAAATTCTTGATACCATCACCCAACGATGTGACGACGGATGTAATCCACCCGGGTACTATAAAAATGTCCCCCTAACCCATTATCCCAATACATATTCCTGACTATGGATGGTTTTTAGTGATTTTAATGTAATAAAGTGCCATATTTCCCACCAATTGAATGTAAAAAAAAATATGGTCATCTGATAGAAGAAGTTATCAACATTCATTTCAGGGGGGCGGAAATTCTATCTGAATCAACGCTTGTCCTTGATACACATTTATTTGTGAAAAAGGGGTATGATGCAAGGGAATTCTGCGTGTTATAAGGGTGCGCGCGTGCAGCGAGGACCTTCTGTCCGCTAGTTTTCCATATGGCATTGGTATGTTAAATTTATTGAGAAACAGAAAGTTCAATTTTAATGTAATTGCTAAATGTTGGAAACAATTTCAAAATGATTATAACTTGCAAAAGCTGAACATTTAATTCCATCAGAACAATGGAGTATTAAAGCAAGAAAATGATTAAAGATGCAGTAAAAATATTGTGTGTCAAATAACACAGAAGGTTAATTCTTTTAATGATAAAAGATGTGAAAATAAAATACAATAGATACTGGTACATGTATATATTTATCAATTTCAAAATGATTACCGGTATAACTTACAAAAGCTGATACATATAATTCCATTAAAACAATGGAGTATTAAAGCAAGAAAATGATTGATTAAATAACATAGAAGGTCAATTCTTTTAATGATAAAGGACATGAAGTGTCATGGCAAGTTCAGATCTTGCAAGTAGGTCATAGGTTATGTAAATTGTATTTGTTTTCTACTATAGTATATTGGAAAAAGGTCGTATTTTTCCTTTAAGATTTATTGAAAAGAATTGGACGAAGAGGGGAGTAATATGTTTATCTTATCACAACATTGAAATATACATCTCAGAATAAATAGTTCCATTTTGGTAAAGTTATTACATTGAATATGGACTGTTATTAGAAATGAAAATTATATGTAATTATGTAAACTGAATGGAATGAAGTGTACGTCTTTTTTTATGAAATTATATTACAAAATGGTGATAATTCAGTAAAGAGGAAGGATCTTGTGGAAGTGATATGTTACGCGGGAAGGAAACCCGTTTAGTCAGTAGAGATCGATTGTTTTGAAGTCATTGGTCAAGCTACTCAGTGAGGAGAGCGATCATTCAGAGAGTTCTGTAGGATCCAGATAATTTTTGTCACAATCCTGTGGAGGTATGTTGATTGATATGTGCTATTTTATAAGAGAAGAATATCTATGTTTGGGAATATATTATCTCTAAATCATGAACTAAAATTAGAGCATTGAATCGTATTTTGCTGTATTTTTCTGTCATGCATACTACGTGGCATGTTACGTAACAATCGATGTGTGTATATGTGTAACGGGTACCTATCGATTCAAGATGGTAGCACTCTTTCCTTTTTGTCTTGGAATTGCTAAATTAGAAGAATATATTTATGTAGATGTTTTTCTTTAACACTCGATGAATTATTTACCTGGTGTATATAAATAGACGAAAAGTAGAATTTATCAATGTATTAGTACTTTTGCCAGTTCGGTTATATACTTTAAAATTTAAATTGATACGTGATCAATCTATACTATACAATCATATATATTTAGGATTGGTGTATCGTTTATTTATTTAGGAGTTCGAATGGAACTATGTTCATTTGTTGGTGGAACTAGCTGGATTGTGAGGAAAGATTTCTGGGTATTGTACGAAGGTACGAAAAGTTATGAATTTTCCTTCAAATTTAATGACTGTGTTGTTCGTAGCGATATCTTATATTTGTATAAAAGTGATTGGTGATCGATTTGTATTTTTCCTTCGAGCATTGAAGGGTTAATGATATTTTCTTTCTTAGAGCAAGATGTTTGAATTAATAAGTCTATTTTTTGTCAATATGATGTACATGACACTTAGAGATTGAATGTAATTGAATGTAAAAATGTCTGTCAATACACTGAATTTCCCTGTAAGATGTATAGAAATCTAAAGGATATTATGATATAGTTGAGTACCTACTCATGCAAATGTATGTTATTATTGGGGACATCCCGATAGACCGCGGGTCCGATAGACCGCGGGTCCGATAGTCCGCGGGTCCGATAGACCGCGGGTCCGATAGACCGCGGGTCCGTTAGACCGCGGGTCCGATAGACCGCGGGTCCGATAGTCCGCAGTGCGTGTAAAATTATGATCAGATATATCAAATGTCATCGAAAGGTCCAAAGGTCAAATGACGCGAGACCATGGGGTTCTATCAGGTGCGGATCCATGGGGGGTGGCAAGGGGGAACTGCCTCACCCATCCCCCCCCCGCTCAAAAAAAAGAGGGGAGAGGGGAATAGGAGAGAATAAAAAGAGAGAGGAAGACGGGAAAATAAGATAATAGAAAAGAGAGTAAGAGGGGAAAGGAAAGACAAAGAAAAAGGGAGAAGAACAGGGGAAAGAAGAGAAAAAAAGAGAGGAGGGAAAAGGAAGAGAAGAAAAGAAAGCTAGGAGAAAGGAAAAGGAGGAAAAAGAAGAAGAAAAAAAAAGAGGAAGGAAGAGAAGAATATTTAAATGGAGAGGAAGATGGGAAGAAATATAAGAAAGAAGAGAGATAGAGGAAGAGGGGAAAAGAAGAGAATAAAAGAGAGGGAGGGAGAGAAGAAAAAAATTAAAAGAGAAAAAAGGGGAAAGGAAAGAAAAAGAAAGAGGGATAAGTAATGGGGGAAAGAGAAAAAAGAGGAAGAGGGAAAAGAAAGAAAAAAAAGAAAGGAAAAGAAGAAGAAAAAGTAGGAAGAGAATAACATTAAAAAGAGAGAAAGATGGGAAGAAAGATAAGAAAAGGAGAGATGGAAATGAATGTCGAATGTCCCATTTGGGGATTTGAAATCTCATCTTTTTAGGTTGGAATATCAAAAATTTTCAGTTAATCGTTAAAATATGTATCGTCTTGATGACTAACTTATCGACCAGTCCATAATATTTAACATTTCTGCTGGCGCTTCGCGCTCACGGTAATTATCTAGTTACATACGCGTCCTGTTCAGGTTCTCAAACATTGCCCAGAATGTTAAATTTTCAGAACAATATACATGAAATTTAATTTTTGAGATTATGAGATTATAACACATTTATGTTGCTTATAATAGGAAATGACTGTTTGGACATGGGAGTTTGACCCCCCCCCCCACAAAAAAGAGAGAATCAAGGCTAAGAAAAAATAGAGAGAAAGGAAAGGGATTAGGATGAAATATACTACTATTTTCCAAATATTATGTCAAAATCTATCACAACCTTGTATTTTTGTAATAAAAGTGTCAACACATTTGCTTGCTCGCTTCACTCACTGCCAACTTATTAATTTTATGCGATACGCCATATCGAGCCCCCTCGAAATTGTTGGCTCATTACGGCACTTAGACAAATCAACTTTGAGCTTCCGGTCGGAGAAAATATGGGTGAAAAAATGGCCCCTCCCCCTATTGCTGGAAGCTGGGTCCGCCCCTGACTAAGGCTTTCAGGATAAAATGCAGGAAAATTCTAAAAAAAAATCAGATCGCGCTTCGCGTTCTCATTATTTATTTAGGCCTTGTGAGATACCTCAATGTGTTTTTCAAGAATAAAATCTCAGATTTTCTTTAACGTCTCCCCCCCCATTTCATTTATTTCTTATCTTGGTGCCCTCGCCCCCCCCCCCCCGGCTGCACCCATGCTGAATAAATACGCCACTGATGAGGATAACTAGTGGAGATTGCATATTTCCTAGAGGTTATCATTGATAATATTGAAGGGTATACTAAACAACAGTACAGAAACTACAGCTCCCGTTCACAATATTCTAGTAGGGCCTACTCTGGTGAGAAGTTAAACCAAATTGAACCCCCCCCCAATCACTCGTGCTTTGGCTCCCATTGATATTACATCATGGGCGGAAATCCCAGGGGGACGTGTCCCACCTACTCAAAATAGTAGGGGGACACAATATCAAATGTCCCCCTACAATTTTGGTCTTTGATAATCATAGAAATACATCATTCTAAATTGAAATAAAACATGTATTTTATGACGAGATGACCTTACTTTGGCGATGATAACTTTTTTTCCCCCGCCCCTTGTCCCCATAGAAGGATCCAGGGGGCCGAGCTCCCTCCCCCCCCCCCCCTTGGCGGAGCAAAAAAAAAGAAAAAAAAGGAAAGAAAGAAGGAAAAAGGGAAAAAGAGAAGAGAAAAGGAAGAGAAGGACGACGAAGGCATAAAATAAGATGAGGGGAAGACTTGGAAAATAAAAAGAATCTTTCGTGCAACTATATAAAACATTCGCTCGCGCTTCACGCTCACATTGCCTATTAAGTGATTTACATATCTTGTTCAATATGGAGTTCGAATATCAAGTTGGAAGTCAATATACAACACATATTTCACCTCGGAAATCGAACTTTCATTATTTTGTGTAATTTACAATTGGTTTTAAAAAGTGCTCTGTAAAAATGTAAATTTTATGGTTTGAATGTTAACATTTGCTGCTTGCGCTACGTGCTCGCAAATTTTGATTTATCAGGTACCTATATTTTCGTGTAATCCATAAAGTTCTCAAAATATCCCTTTTCTGGTCTGATTGTTAAGGCGCATCAGCTAGAGCGCTGCACGCTCGCATTTTTATTGGCGAGTTATATAAATGTTTCAATATTGTTTATACAACAAACTACTTAAAATCCCCTTTTCATGACAGTTTATCAAAAATTATAGCTCATCATTATCATTGGCTTATTGAGTGAAAGATTTAGAGGGGTAAGATATGGCCCATCATGCCAAAGTTATTTTTTAAAAATTGTGAACCAGTAAAAAAAAAATTTTATTACACAAACTCATTTTTTATAGATTATGACATCGTACTAAAACTCTTCTCTCTTTTTTTTTCTCTTTCATTTTTTTTGTATTTTATCTTCTTTTTTTGAGGGGGGGGGGTGCTCTTACCCCCAAGATCATGATCCCCCACCACCTGTATTCCACTGTTCATTACCAACACCATCTACTATCGTCATAAACATCATCAACACTACTAGCTAACATCACCACCACCATCATCGACATCGTTACCATCACTATCATCACCACCTTCCATCTCATAACAATCACCAGTCCATTATTATCTTCATCACATCATCATTATCCTCATCACCACAACATCTTGATCATCATCATGATTATTTCATCTGTGATTTCATACACAGATACTAGTACAATTATGTCACATTATTCATCTCTTACCCTGCCTAAGATGGACTTTACATATTCTCACCCAAAAATGACATTTCAATCATTGTTAGTAAAAATCAATGATTAGGATTTATATCTCCCTTATCAAATCAGCGCGTGTTGAAAATGCCTTGAAAAGGGAACCAGATAATAATGTATTTCATAACTATTAATGAGAATTAATGAAAAGTAAAATGTCAAAATTCAAACTTGCAGCTAAAGAAGTCATATTTGCGTTTGACAAAAGGAATATTTCAAGCTAAAGCTGTTTGTTGGAATTCTTGTAGAGTAGTGGCACGAATATTCATCCTTGGATAAAGACATGCAAGATTCATTTTCTAAATGTGTTGTAAACGGCATTACCATGGGAATAAAAAAAGACGGTATTAATTTCCTTCAGTTCAGTGGTATCCCTTTTCTGCACTTTTATTCCTTTGCATTATTTTTCCTTTTTTTCATTTCTTTATAGTTTGCGCCTTGGCCCCCTGAATGTCCCCCCTAGATACGACCCTGACTGACCTGGGTACAATACTAGTTTTATCTACTTGATGGTAGCTCCCCAAAAAACTATCAACTTTTGACATGGCTGCCGAATAAAAAATATATCACTTGGGGGGGGGACCTACATATGGAAGTCAATAAAGCCAACTTTCAAATGACACCAAAATGTGTTGAGTGAGCACTTCCCACTTAAACAAAGGGTATGAAAATTAGGCTGGGCAGGAAATAGCCTTCCAATTTCAGTCAGTTTTTGAAAGGCAAATCCGTTAGAACCTGCAAAGTTAAGGGTGTTGTGATAAATTAATGATCAATCGTGGCCAGTTTTGGTTGTTAAAGCAAATTTCATAAATTATTAAATTGAACTTTAATTCATGAGTGAAGTTCAACACACATTGGGCGATTCCACACTAGAACTTCAAAAATATCATAAATTTCAACATGCTTTCAATAAGTCATAAGTAGTGTAATATTTTACTATGATACCTGAATTTTATGAAAATTATGGGTTTTAACCAAAAGTGAAGACAGATATAGTTTTTTGGGGGGAGAACAATGGAATTTTAAATTTTCAATAATTTTGCTCATTGAATAGTCAAGTACAAATTCCACCTGAAACAATTATTTGCAAAGCAAGAGAAGATTGAAAATATTGCAGGTCAATAGAATAATATATCATTGATGGTTCCAAATAATATCTACAACATTTTCATGATCCATAATAGGGGCAGCCCTGATTTTTCCGAACCTATTTTTGGCAATGTCCCGTACGACACATGACAATGCAAAAGTTTTTCCTACAATTTTATTTTTGATGATGCAATTTCATAAAATGAGTTTCTCTTTGTTTGACCCATGGGTGATCGATTTATCCCATAAGGATCTAATTACTGCCCTTCATTTTTCAATTATTGTCCTATTAAAAAATGTCCCGTACGACACACAATATAATAATGCATCTAATTGCAGGATTTGGATTCAGAAACCATAAATAGTAGGCATATTTAAATTCATTTAATTGATTTAACATAAAGTGAACTGAAAAAGTACTTTGTTTATCTCCATAGAACATGAAATAGGTGATTCTAAACATTTTAATTCATTTCATGTAGGCTTATTCTTTTGTGAATCCCTTCAGCTAAACTGGTGATTTTCACTGATCAGAGCAGGTTAATTTCTTTTCATTGAGCATGAAAAGAAAACTTTTATATTTCAACCTAGCCTGGAAGATGACTTCCTCTTGCATGCTAATGTGGAATTATTATAAGATGTAAAACAAAAAATCATATCAATCATCATGATCATCTATTTGGACTTCCCTTATTGAATATTGAAATATTGAATATTGAAACTCCTTACGTTTTTCAAGTTGTAAAAAAAATCTTGAAAATAAGACAAACCATATGGTTTCATGAAATGCAGATGGGTTTGAAAAAGTAGAACCGCATTTCTTTAGACAAAAAAATTGTGACCAAATAAGGGAAAAAGTGACAGTTGTGACATATATCATGTTGATATACATTTCATATAAAAAATCATAACATCATGATCATTTTAGCCCCATAATTTACACAAAGTTTCATTCATTTATTGTTTAAATAGTGTTTGGAAATCATCAATTAGTTCCCTAAAATATAACTTCACACAAAACCTGAAGTTTTTCAGCTCGTAAAAATGCTGTGAACACTTGTACATTTCCCATCATGAAAAAAAATATAACATATTGCACTCAATTGTATATATTGAGGTTACTTAATTGTATTGTCCTGAATGACTGCTTATTAAAATATTATTCATAAATAAGCAAGAATTTAGGGGCAATGCTCCTTCTGATTGATAAAAAGTTCATGTTTATTTATTCAGGCTGCCCAGTACAACACGCAGTGCCTGTACAACACACCTGTGTCCCGTACGACACACAATTGTCCCGTACGACACATTATTTTGTTTATGATATATTGACAGAAATATTCACCTAATAGCGGTTTCTAACCTAATGAATGTCTTAGTTTGATGGGATTATCACTATCAGCAGCCAAATAATTTGATTGAAGAAGTCAAAGTGACATAAAGTAAGAAAGTTTGGCTTCAATTTAGAGATGTCCCGTACGACACATTTTGAATGTCCCGTACGCCACAATGTTCTCGAAAATTACAATTTGCTTTATTTATTCATGAATGTTTATTTTGCTTTCTTTTGTAAAATGTGTTTGTTCTTGGGTAATTGAGTGTCAATTTGAGTTCAGTTTCTATGAAATTTATCTGCCCAACTCACAGACTTTTGAGTACAAACTTGAGGTTTCTAAAAAAGCCACTTTTTCTGCGTCCGTACGACACATTACTATTTTTAATCTGTATTATACAGGATGTGAATTCAAGTCATGTTAAGTCTTGGTTTTTCTTACACTCTGGTAGTAGTTGATGACCACCTATAGTTACTGGAATATTTTTTGTTTTTTCTTGTCAAAAACTGTCAAATGTTCTCTAAATGTCCCGTACGACACGTATGGAATCACCCCATTGCATTTTTTGGGGCAACATTTTAACTTTATTATGTGGATCTCAGCAATGTGTTCATGGGAGTCGGGAGAATAGGGGGTGAGATGGAACTTAAGTGGGAAAAGTAGGTTGATTGAATAAGGTTAAACAGAACATTTAGCCCCCCCCCCACCACCCTCTCACTCGCCCTCCCCTTCTGTTGAGAGACTGACTGCTATTACATGTATGTATGAAGTCCAGAGCAGAATTTTCGGAATTTAATGATAAGTTCCAAAACTTGGGGCATCAACTTTTACCTTTTAATCTTTTGTCAAAAATTTATCAATAAATAAACTCAATCAATGCGAAATATGCTTGATCAAACATTCATTTTTTCAATAAATTATTTAATAAATCATCATCGGCATAATCAGTCGATTTCTGGTAATCATTTGGCACCCCTAGTTCAAACACCACCCCCCCCCCTTAGTTCAAACTTCAATTTTGCACTCCTACATGGATAGAACATGGCAGGGGATAAGGTTTTAATATCAATGACACCCTTGAAAATGTTATGAGGGAATGTGGTGACCGGGGAGAAAATCTTTGAAGAATTTGAATAGTAAAAACTTAATTGATTCTAGAGCACTTGATGACATGAAAGGAATATTACATTAATACATAATATGGCCCACATATATAGCGATTATTTTTCTTTGGGGTTGAAAAATCTTGGTAGGGCTTGAGCAATTTTTTTTTGGGGGGAGAGGTGGCTTTAATCCCCCCCCCCCAAAAAAAAACGCGCCTGAAGAAGAGAAAAAAGGAGGGAAAGAACAGAAAAAGTGGAAAGACACAGCGAATGAAACAGTGGAATGGGGGAGAAAGGAAAAAGAAGGGGAAAATGAAGCAGAAAAAAGCAAGAGAAAGGAGAAGAGAGTGACGGTCCTACTTTAGGCCTTTTCAGATAAACTAATTGTGTTTTTGAGAATGAAATTATGATTTTCTTAAACTTTGGTCTGCAGGACTATCCCCACAACATATTTATCTTGGTGCCCCCTACAAAAGTTCAAGACCCCCAGTGCACCCAAAGCTAAACAAACCCAGCTACTTCATGCACTGATGAGATCGAGTCAATGGATTGCATCATTTTCAAGAGGTTCTCAATAATATTCCTGAGATGATGAAAAGGATGTTGGTGGCGATGGTGATGATGGTCATGATGATAATGATGTTTATGATGATGATAATGATGAACATTGGTGATGACGGTGATGATGGTGGTGATGATGATATTGGTGATCATGATGACGCTGATGATGATTATGATGGTGATTATACTGGTGATACGATGACAATGATGATGGTAGGGATGGTGGCGATGATGGTGATATGATGATGAAGATTATGGTGATAATAATGATGGCGATGATGATAGTGGTGATGGCGATGATTATGATGATGGATGAGAATGATGTTGGTGGTGTGATATTGATGGTGGCGATGATAGAGACAATGATGTTGGTGATGATGTTGAATGACAATGTGATGATGGTGATTAAGATCATGATGGCGATGATAGCGATAGTGATTATGGTGATGATGATAATGATGGCGATGAATATAGCGATAACGATTGTGGTGATGATGATGATAATTAAGATAATGGTGATGATAATGAAGGCGATGATGATAGCATAGTGATTATGGTGATGATGATGATGATGGTGGTGGTGATGGCAATGATTGTGACGATCGTGATGGTGGCGATGATAGAGATGATGTTGGTGGTGAACTGGTGATGATGTTCCATTCCTCTTCTACATCCCCTCATCTCCATCGCCTCCTCATCTCTGCTCTCAGCTTCATCTCTCTCTCTCTCATCATCATCCCCTCCATCCTTTCCATCATAATTTCAATCCCTCCTCTCATCATCTATTCCTCTCATCTCTATCCTTCCTTTCATCTCCATCCTTCCTTTAATCTCCAACCCACTTTTCATAACCATCCTATTCATATCATCTCCATCCCTCCAATTTCAACTTCATCTCTCCCAAACTGTCCATCTAATCACCACAGCACTTTAAGGTCAAATGTTCAGCAGAAAAAAATACATGGGAGTAATAGAACCCAATATTCACAATACTTTTTAGTAGACTCTTTATTTTCTATGTAACAATGTGATAAACTTGATCACAACTAAAATTACTAAGTAACACATAATTTTCTGTTATATCTTACAAACAGTATAGCATAACAAAACATGGTTTTGTTATGCTGTTGAAAGAAAAAACATACAAAGAAAATCAAATAGTGCACCATTCCTGGTATATTTGTTTACTATTTACATATTCACAAATTCATGTGTGCCCAGTCATACTTTTGCCTCTTAGTATAAAAAGCAATTGCCAGTCCAACTTCAGACAAATAATTCAGACAAATAATTCCTGCTATACTTCCTTAAAGCCTGCTATATACCTTTTTCTATAATTATTTGTAGCTATCAATGATTACACATAAATTATTTGTTAAGGGCCTATCCACAACAAGCTTTTGCTTTACTTTAGGTCCATCCACTTAGAATCTGCTTTTATATTGTAATTATGCATACTATTTCGGAATGAGTTGTATGTTTTTCTTTGTATTTTGATTGATTTGTGGAAAATAAATGAAATGAAATGAAAAAAAAATGAAATATTTGTATACTATTACTAGTACATATTCACATATTCATGTGGGCCCATACTATATTTGTTGATTTGTAACTCCGATTGAGAACAATATCCTCTGCTTTGGGTGCAAATGTAACAATATAGACAATCTTAAAGCTACAATAGTAACCATACAAAATAACATGTAATTATCAATTGCCCCTTTTGATTTAAGAATATACATTTCAAAATTTATTGCATTATTTGATTACCATGACAACTAACGTAACCCTAACTTACAGAGGGTTCTTTAAAAGTTAAGTCCACCCCAGGAAAATGCTAACTTGAATACATAGAGAAAATCAAACTAGCATAGTGCTAAAAATTTCATCAAAATCGGATGTAAAATGAGAAAGTTATGACATTTTAAATTTTCGCTTATTTTTCACAAAACAGTGATATATGCACAAATAGGTGAATATGTCGATGCCCATCACTCACTATTTCTTTTTTTTATTGTTTGAATAATGAATATTTCATTTTTTTAATAGATTTGATTTGACAATAAGGACTAACTTGACTGAACCATATTAGCATTAAACAATGATAATTCCACATGTTCAGGGAGGAATTAATCGTTGTATCACTTGACAATGAGGAGAAAATTAGAATATTTCATATAATAAAATACGAAAGAAATAGTGAGTGGATAACGTCATAGTCTCCTCATTTGCATACCAGCAAGGATTTGCAGATAACTGTTTTGTGAAGTTAAGCGAAACTTCTAAATGTCAAAACTTTCTAATTTTACATCCGACTTTGATGAAATTTTCAGTGTTATGCTTGTTGGATTTCTCTCTTTTTATTCAAATCAACTTTTTGTTAGAGTGGACTTGTCCTTTCAGCACTTCCTTACAATTTTGTTTTATAAATAAAAACAAGCTATGTACGGTTTGCAATCCATGTTCTCTCAACTAAGTCAAACAGCTGGAAAGATGAAATGAAGTATGAAATGAATTATTGACAAAATTATTGTAATTTTCAAATATTTGAAGATCTGCAGTCTGCACCTCTTGATAATAAAACAAATTCGTCCATTTTAAATCTTCACCTTGTCTTGAACAAATTAGAAGAAAATACAATTTTGATATATCAAAGTTAAGTTAATTTGCTAAACACACTAGAACCATATCTGGTATCTTCTTGAAGATTTACATAACATAAAGGATCCACATAAATTTCGCATTACCATACCCAAAAACTAATTTGAAATGTTACAACTTCTATGAAACCTATAAGTAAAATAAGTAAATTTTTCGTTCAATTCAAACAATGTATAAAGAAAAAAAAGTGAATTCATTATTCAATTCAATTGTCCTTTCTTTCTTTTAAAAATTCGAAAATACCCCCCAAAAATTAAATTTCACTTTGAAATTTCAAATTGATTTATTGTATCTATAAAGCTGTATTTACCTCATCGATCAGGGGACTGCCGCTCTGATGCCCAAGACATTGGAAATCGGTAATATTTCTGCACGTGAAAGAAATGGAAAGGCCATCGCTTTTCGAGTATATGAAACCTCTTCTCCTCATCCCTGGTACAGCGCAAGTGCTTCCTCCAGAAGACCCACAGTTACCAATGGAAGTTGCATTAAAAAAGCTGCGACAGTAATCAAAAACGAAAAGCAAGTCTTTAGATTTTGATAAAAAGTTAAATTTTTTCAATTTCAGCAGAATACATTTCATTTTTAAGGTAATATAGGAGTGCCTTGAGCACCTAACAAGGTGAATATGTGCGCAATATAAACATCCTATATTATTATTATTCAATAAACTATTCAATTTTGATAATTGTCTCACTTGCGAAGCAAAGTGAGACTATAGGCGCCGCTTTTCCGACGGCGGCGGCGGCGTCAACATTAAATCTTAACCGGAGGTTAAGTTTTTGAAATGATGTCATAACTTAGAAAGTATATGGACCTAGTTAAAACTTGGCCATAAGGTTAATCAAGTATTACTGAACATCCTATTAGAGTTTCATGTCACATGACCAAGGTCAAAGGTCATTTAGGGTCAATGAACTTAGACCATGTTGGAGGATTCAACATCGAAATCTTAACCTGAGGTTAAGTTTTTGAAATGTCATCCTAACTTATGGACCTAGTTCATGAAACTTGGACATAAGGTTAATCAAGTATCACGGAACATCCTGCATGAGTTTCACGTCACATGACCAAGGTCAAAGGTCATTTAGGGTCAATGAACTTTGGCCGAATCGGGGGTATCTGTTGAATTACCATCATAACTTTGAAAGTTTATTGGTCTAGTTCGTTAAACTTGGACATTAGAGTAATCAAGTATCACTGAACATCCTGTGCGCGTTTCAGGTCACATGACCAAGGTCAAAGGTCAATGAACTTTGGCCGAATTGGGTGTATCTGTTGAATTACCATCATAACTTTGAAAGTTTATGGATCTGATTCATGAAACTTGTACATAAGAGTAATCAAGTATCACTGAACATCCTGTTCAAGTTTCAGGTCACATGATCAAGGTCAAAGGTCATTTAGGGTCAATGAACTTTGGCCGAATCGGGGGTATCTGTTGAATTACCATCATAACTTTGAAAGTTTATTGGTCTAGTTCGTTAAACTTGGACATTAGAGTAATCAAGTATCACTGAACATCCTGTGCATGTTTCAGGTCACATGACCAAGGTCAAAGGTCAATGAACTTTAGCCGAATTGGGTGTATCTGTTGAATAACCATCATATCTCTGTTAGTTTATTGGTCTAATTCAGAAAAAGTGGAAATAAGTATCACTGAACATCTTGTGCGAGTTAGAGTAGTATTCAAAGTCAGCACTGCTGCTATATTGAACTGCGTGATGCAGGTGAGACGGCCAGAGGCATTCCACTTGTTATAAATGCCCAATCTATTGTCAGTTGTTTACCCCCCTGCTCTTCAAAACTTAGAAAACAATAAAAAATTGTGATAGTTATTTAAGAACAAAAATAAACAATGACACTTTCCTACAAAAAATGAAAACTTCAACTAGTTACATGTACATACCGGTATGCCGGCTACCGAGACATTTTCAAATCTATTTCCTTTTAGTTAGTGACATTAAAAAGAACCTGTTTAATAAGTGGAAGAAGCGTACAAATACAAAAGTAGCACACTCTCGCCACTGGAAAATGGGCAATATGTCAAGAGACGGAAAATTAACTAAAATAAGTAAGATCGACCTCGCACAGCTAGTTGAGCTGACTGCCTCACTCAGTCACAATCACAGCACAGCCGGTCGCCCAGCTGGCCGGCGAGGCGAAGCACCGTATCGGTGTCCTTTCCAGGTGAACTATCTCAAAAAGTTTGCATTAAGTATCAGTTTTGTGAAATGCAATAACTTTAGATAAGTATATGAAATGTGAAAATGGAATATAAAAATACAAAATAGCACACACTCACATTAAAATATGTAAAGTGACGGAAAAATCAACTCATTTGCTAGTTGTAAGTTGAATGAACACAGCTTGCCGGCGATATTGGATTTTTCTCATTTTATTTTCTTTCAAAATAGCTCAAAATGCACTGAAATGTCAATTTTACTGTCGAGAATGTATTGAAGAAACATGGATTATGCGGGATAATACTTTTGAAGTAAAGTTTAAAATTTTATTTAATGAAATTTTGAAGAAGAATTCAAGTGGTCGAGTTGTCCGATTCAGAGCCAACCCTGGACAACTGAACCGGGACGAGTTGTCCAGGGCAGCGGGTCGGGCTGTCCAGGGTCGGGCTGTCCGGTGGAACTTTCATAGATTTCTTGTGATGAGAAATCTTTGAAAACTGAGAGCCCTGTAAACTTGGACGATCCCAATTTTCTGATCAACGCCTGTACTACTGGTCTCAGCTACACGTACGTGCACGAGCCATAGACCCAACGTCAGCTTAAAGGGCGACGCCATATTGCCAGATTCTGGCCAGATTTGGCCCGCGCCCTCACCCGGCTAACGTTGAGCGCCATTCATCTATACACTAATTCCTCTTGATTACCATCGATAAAAACCTTGTTCAAATCTTTTCCGGAGTTCTTATGAATAAGCGATTGATGTTTTCCGTTAATCAAATATCTGTTATTACACCCATATTTTTGTGATATTTATAACATTTTTATTTTAATCACAATTTCAGTCCAAACGCGGGTCAGTTTTTGAGAACTCACGTTGTTTGTGCATGCCCACGTATGGCCTTACGCGTACTGAACGGAATGATGTTGGGTCGAACAGAATATTGTGATTCGTGTTTGTTGGGGATGAAGCTATGAGTATGATGGCGACCAGTCACGTTTGACAGTACCGCCAAATCGTTAAGATTAACTAAGTAAGGTCAAGGTGAGATAAGAGAAATGAGCAAGGCGCTTTATGGGGTGGGGGGGGAGAGAGAGGGGGGGAGTTAACCCAGTGGGGATACATACAGTTTCATCATGTAGTATTACAGGGCGTCGATGAACAACTTAATTTTTTTTCTTCAAAATGTGGAAAGTGACAGAAAAATCAGAAAACGATTAATTGGTTCTGATTTTGAAAAAAAACCCCAGAATTTATCAAGATTGCTGTTTAATATCCTTCATCATGGTTGTAGAATTGAATTCAGTTTATCTGATAGGCCTATAATTCTTTCAAACAACTCAAATTGTGATTAATCATATTGGATTTATTTCACTCTTTTCTTTCGCCTTGTTTTTTTTTCTTCCAAAAAATCAGGGAGCTGAAAAATATGAGAGCTAGAACGTAAAGATATGGACTCCATAACACAAATGTTTGCGATGAAGAGCATATATGAAAGAACGCTTCTGATTGGTTGTAAATGCGCGTGTAACATTTATCTTGATTAGCCAATTCATTTAGCGATTGATCGCTAATCTTTGTGTTACGGAGCCATGGTGTAGGTGTATCTATGACGTTGGAGAGGGCGCAGCCCCATGCACTTGCAGATCCAGATCAATTTTCATGGGGGACACTTAGAGTGCCCCTATATTTCTTCAGTATTATTTTTACACGCAAAAAAAGTCAAAGACATCATGCCACCGACAGCTGCCTCGTCAAAGGGGGGCGGTCAATTATTTTGAATTTTTTTTTTCATTTTGTCCTCGATAGGGAAGCGGGAGGGTGGGGGTTCAATTCATTTTATATACATTTCTATATATGGGGGAGGGGGGGTCTGCTACTTGGCATGTTTTTACAAGGGCTTAATATAACAGAAATGGCATGATTTAACACAATAAAATGTATCATGGAGGTTAATACTAAATTAATACATAATTAATAATTGTTTTAATTGAAAATGAAAATAATAAAGGCACCCATAGATCTTAAAAACTTCTCGTAAATACAGGCCTAAACCTGTATTTGAAGTTGAACAGGCATAAAGTATAAATGTTTAGCTATAGCTGATGCTTTGATCCCGCAACCAAATAATGTTGGCATAAACTAGCTGTTATATCAGTGGCGTAACGAGCGAAAATAATTGAGGGTTATATACGATATGGCGTATCGATCGATCGATCAGGCAAAATTTAAAAAGTATTTAGTAAGTTGCAACCGACATGAGCATAATTTTGATGTTTTTGTTACAAAATCCAATTGAACAATTTCGCAAGATTCTCTTTCCTTTTTTTCTGAATTGGGGGCATGCAAGGCCCCCCCCCATAATTATAAAGCACCACTCTTTGTTATGCCACTGTCTAAAATTGGATTTAAACTTTTAGAATTTTAATCTCTTATCTAATTAATCTAAAGGGATAAGTGTAAGACAAAAAAATAGTTGCAGATTACTAATTTCAAAGTATTTTTACTTAACTCCCCAACTCTGCTCTTGCTGCACTGCACGTAACGGCCTTCCACCAAAGGGCCAGGCCGACTCGCCCCGTGAGCAAGTGACCGCGTTCGCGTAAGTTCACCCGAAGCCATGACTAAATTCTGACCATAAACATCACCTAACTAATCACTCTCTGACAATATTTCAAAGTGTATTTTATTACAGTCAATCCTTTGGGCCGTTAAACGATAATATTTCCAATGTTATCATGACAAATAATTTTAATGAGATAGTGGCATTGTAGAAAAAAACAATTTATAAGCACGAAATGGCACCAGATATATCATCAAACATGATACAGCGCAGCGTTCGGGACTGGTGAGTGGGACGGCTCGCTTGGTGTTTTCGCCCCGACGAATTCGGCGAAAACGTTACCATTGCGCCGTGCGAATGTTCAATCTGCGGCTCTCAATCAGAGACTTGAATGTCTCTTTTTTCATTATCGAAAATGAATCATAGACTTTGTTTGATTTATTTACAAGTAAGTTGCATATCCGTCGTGATAATTAGGAAAATCCATGATGTCTTCTAATTCTGTAAAAAAAATTACGTCTTCAAAATGCCTGTGTCAGAAAATTGCCGGAAATCATAAAAACTTGCCTAAAATATCTCTTTGAAAGTTCATGCATGGTCCGGTCTGGAAAAAAATGTTATAACTCTTGTAGACGTATACCGTAAACAAAGACATCCTCGATCACTGAAATAAAGTGCTTGCTAAGCTTTTTTAACTCCAACCATGTTACCATGACAACTTGGGAAAACCCTTATTTTTTCGAAAAAAAACTTTGGTTTTAAGGGTCATTTTACAGACATAAAACTAACCCAATTTTGAAGAATTGTGTTTAAGTTTCACATAAAACTGAATTATCCATATTTATACTTTCGTATATGAATATTCATATTTCTTATAGAATCTTAGTTTTTGATTGGTCAATGTTTCAGTCATGGATAATGACTAAGCGTAAAAAAATCTGAAAATGCGCATTTTATCGGCAACCAACAAGCAAGATGGCGGAACACATTAAGTTGGCGCTTTGCACATACGTGGCTAATAACTGGTAACTTTCTGAAGTTACCGGTAGGGCTGTAGACTGTGAATCGACAGCGTGCTGCTTTCATGTGGGTCAGAGTGCTGCTCTGAAACTTTCTACAGATATTTTGTTCTTTAAATTAGAGTAGGATCCAATAAATTCCAAGCTCTGGTTGTTCTTAGAAAGAAATTTTTTCTTCTAATTTTCTAAACATACATGTAGGCGATAGTGTATTGAATAAGTTGCTGGCTTACTACATGTATGAAGAATTTTTAAGTTAAAAGTTCATTAGTTTTAATGACAAATCCAGATCAAACATTCGAATTGTTTTTAAATCTTTTTCATATCAACAATGTTTGTAAAACTGTTGCAAGAAATATCGGTGTCGTCAAGAAACTTAAAAAGGTTCTTCCAGCACAGGCGCTATCCATGTTGTATTGTGCATTAATTTTACCGTATCTTAATTATCAGATTCTTGCATGGGGAAATGCCTCTCAAACAAGACTCAACAAAGTATTTCTACTTCCGAAAAAAGTACTAGGATAATATGTAATGTGCCCTTTAGATATATGGATTGTTTCGTCTGAAACGTATCCTTAAAGTCATTGATTTTGAACGTTTACAGTTATTCCAATTCATTTATCAGCTAGATAGAAATAGTGTACCTAATGACCTACAAAAGAAATTTATGAGAAATAATACCTTGCATTCATATTATACCAGACAGTCAAATGACTATCACCTAGTAATTTTGAGCAAAACTATATTTTTCACAGGACCCAAATTCTGGAATTCTCTGAACAGAATTAGAAAAGAGGTATCTATCTTGAATCAATTTAAAGTACTCATCAAACATTCTTCTGAATTCTTAATAATTTAAGGAAATATCTACAGTAGTGTTGATTATTTTTAAGTTAGTATGTAATTCGTGTTAGCAAAAATGTGTCTGTAGGTCTACTGCTCGGTCTTGTGTAATATACATAACAGCACAAGTATTTTAATACACTCTCCTCTTATTTCTTCCAGAATTTGTGTTGGTAGACCTATTGAATGAGAATGGAAATGGAAAAGAATAATAGAAGGTAAGGATGAGTTGAGGTGAAAAGAACGCAGAGAGCTAGAGCGTAAGAAGAAGGCACATCACCATATTCTTACACTATAATGTAATATTATAATAATACCCATTAATTCCAAACTGCATGGATCCAGGTTTAACTTACCAGATCGACCGTGGCGTGGTCAGGGACCAACCCAACTCTGGACCTGCTTTCAAATCAAAACCCAAAAAAGATTCGAAGAGAAAGAAAAAAAAACCCTTAATGAATCCCAAACTTGGAACAATTTTACCAGAGACAACATCATGGAACCTTATGAACATCAAGGTCTACATGTGGGACTAGCATTGTAAATGCTATATTCTGGCAAAGGAAAGTCAGTTTTATTGTCATAGTCTTAGAGAATACATATTTCTCTTATGTGAAGCATCATGGCCCAGTGGATTAGTCTCCAGACTTTGAAACAGAGGGTCGTGGGTTCAAATCCCAGCCATGGTGTAATTTCCTGCACTCGACCCAGGTGAGGTAAATGGATACATGTAGGAATTAATTCCTCAAAAGGCCTTGTGCACTTGAATAGGTAGCCTAGCTTATACAGGTAATAATAATAAGCAGTGCTCGCTGAGAGAACAGTTTTCGGAACTGAAGTGACTATCATGGGTAAATATACCGTTATTATCATCATCATTATTTTTATGTTGTAGTGAACGCTAGTAATTGTTTTCATTGTTGACTATATTTGCATGAATTTACTGCTCTGATGACAAACATGGGGTGTGGATTTAACGGGCTGTTTTTTTTTTTGTCTCATTGACTAGAGGTGAAAGCAAGACTAGAAAGGGATACGAATGGAGTCTGCATGTTGTCTGTCTGTCAATCGTCTCTTGCAACATATTATTTTTTTCAGTTCCGTCACCGAAGAAGAATTTTTGAGATTGGCCCAGCTCATTCCACCGAGGTACTATTCAGATTTAGGGATACATTTGGGAATCTCATCTGCTGAACTTGATCATATCATTGTCCAACATTCATCGAATTACAAGGATGCATTGATGACAATGTTCACACGGTGGAGAGATGAACAACATCCAGATGAAGACATCAGAGCTCTTCTTGCAGAAGGATTAGAAAAGAGTGACTTAGGGGGATTGTCCAAAGAACTTCTAGCTGGGAATCTAATCCAGAAAACAACAGGTAAGATAATGATAATATCTAATACACAACATGAATATACATCAATTGGTTAATTAAATTTGTTCATGTCTTTAGTTTTAAAAATAAAAGGTATTTTACGTATGTGGATCAGTATGGTAATTGGTTTGCTTGCAAAATGTGTATAAAATGCCTTCTTGAATGACGCACATTCATAAGGATTTTCAATGCTATTACAATTGGTCATTTTCCAGGCGCGGATCCAGGAGGGGGCCGAGCCAGCCCCCCCTATTTTTGACAACCTGCCAAGAAAAGTGTAATCTTTAACTTGATAGAAACTATGAAAAGCAGAAAGAAAAGTAAGAAAGAGTTATCATACCCATGATGTGTAATTTACAGCCTCGTAACGGCCGGCCCGACCCCGAAAAGAAACAAGAAAAATTTGAGGGGAAGAATTGGAAAATAGACTTTATAATTATATAAAAATGTTCAATCGCGCTTTGCGCTCGCTATGCCTGAGTAATGAATCCCATTCAAGAGGATTAAATGGCACATATTATATCCGGTTCTGAACTCAATTGCAAACAATATTTTAGCTCACACATCAAACTTTCATTATTTTGTTACATTTACACAAATATATCAAAATCTTCACCTCGCGTTGCACGCTCACATTGCTTGATTTGTGAGTTACATATCCTGATTGGAAATTCTTACAAAAATTTGGTAAAATGCTCCTTTATAATGTCAGTATATAAAAAATAAGCTCATGCTTCGCGCTCGTATTTAATTGTTTGAGAGACACAGCTATTCAGGTTGGAATATAAAAAATTTTAGCTTGTGTTTCGCACTCTCATGATTTAATTGGTGATACTTGTATCCTCTGCATTAATTACTAAAACAGTCCTTATTGAGTCCCTTTTCACATTCCTGTAATAAAATTTTGACTTGCTTGCATTATTTAGTTGGATACTAATTTTTTTTTCATGATTATAACATCTCTTCAGGTCTTCGCGCTTACATTATACATTAAGACCACACGAGATAACTTATCTTGTTAAAAGCTAACATAAAATATTATACTTAAACCTTCAATCTTTAGTTAGGACTTCCCCCTGAAAAAACGAACAAAAAAAAGCAGATACGAGTAAAATGTTGATGAAAATATTTTTTGCCCCCCCCCCATATTGACGAAAGCTGGATCCACTCCTGTTTTCAAACGTGAGTGACACAGCAATCAGAGAGCGTTAAGGGCTCATAGCGTTATGAATCAATCATGACTCTTATATAATATACAATGTAGGACTGGCATGGGCCACTCCCAGTTTGATATAAATTTTACAATTTGTTTAGTAGATCTTATGATTAAAAAAAATGGTGTGTGAGTGACACTACAAATTTTGGACATGGGTTTCTGACCATTATCACTTATGATTGGATTCGTGCCCAAGTAGTTGTCCAGGAGTACTGTGAGTACCCATACATGTACGTAAATAGTGTACCTAACCTATGTAACACATATAGTCAAAATCAGTCAAACCTCTATTGAAAATGGTGCCCTCCTATATATCATGAGTGACACGACATCCAAAACGTGAGTGACACATGACAAGTGCAAAAGTACAACATTTATCTCAACTATAAAAGTATTTTTGGCATGATGTTCAAGAGTAAAATACCATCAACCAAAAAACAAGATTAATTTCATAACAACTGTCCTCTTCAAAGTTGATAATATGTCATCCTGAATTCTTGGTTTATGGTCATATTTGCCTATCAACTCACATTCTCTATACCATACTGCATCATTGTCACACTCGGGCTTCCACCACTCTCCTCTTTGAAGGAGGAGGAGGCTCTTGAAGGAGGTGTTATGTGATCTTAGTATTGATTGAAATCAACTTTAACATTCTTTTTGTGGCTTGATGTCATTCATAACTCTCTCCCTTTCTGGGTATGACAGTTTAAAGGTTTGTAACTCAACATCCACAATTGATTATTTTTTTCTTGTAAGAAAGGGGTATTCTCCATAGTCACATCATCTGGCATGGTCTGGTAGCCAATGATGTCATGTATAACATGTCATAATCCAAATTTTAATGTGAAATAATTATGCATTTTTTACCCAAGGTGTGCCTCTCCATTTTGAAAGTGAGGACCTTTTTTCTATATTTTTTTTGTTGCTTTTTGCTTGTTTAATATTCATCTGGAAAGTGTATTGTAAAATCCTGGCCCAGTCCCTTTTTGACATATTGCCATCTTTATGTCTTGTATTTCTTTCTTTTAAATGCTAAAGGTGTCAGACAAACAACTGCAACAACTTCAAGAGCATCAACTTCAACAGGAGCAGCAGACATGTCAGCATTACCACAGTATGTAAACAAATCAATACTTAGTTTGTTTACAAATTGGGGATGTGACCAAATCGTTTGTATCTTTAAAGATCTCTCTGTCTTTAGTCTGCTAGAAAATAATGGATTGAGAAAATATAAACCTATATTGATCATTGGATATCATACTCTTGAATATTAAGATAAAGAAATTAGGGTTTTATGTATTTTTGATAGAAAAAAATCAGTGGTTTTCTCTGGAAAAGGTTTCCCAGAGAAACTTTACTGAAACAATCAAAGACACACTCTAAAGTATTATAGAATTTTAGTTTACAGACGTGCTGCTACTTTGGTTAACAGTTTATGCAGCACCGTACCAAAAATTCTCTTCCACATGTTCTTGTCTATTAATCTTGCCATGTAGTCCCTCTTCGTTCCCCATTCGTTTTGATAAACTGTGAAGATAGTGATGAACGATGCATGTCATGCATGAAAAATGTTTTTCTGACCTTTGGTCAGGTGCTATATGTATGTATACATGTATTTCCAGTAGTTAAACTAATGTGATTATTAAAACATTTTTAGAAGGGATTTTGTTAGACTTTGTGTCACTTTAGAGGGGATGAAACAATTTCTATAAAGTTGTTAAATAATAATTAGAAAATTAAGGGATGGGGACTCGTCCCCCTGCCCATGGTATCAACACCCTCAGAAAGAAAAAAACTACATTTCAACTGTTTTGTATATTTGACCAAAGAGTCTTTGCAAATGATGCCTGACAGTTTACCTCCAAGTGAAGTAAACTGGACAGTATTTGGAATACCTGTAGGTGGTCATTTTCATACTTGGTGCTGAATAATGGTTCACAATAATATTAGCTCTTGATATTTATCATTCATTTCACAGTACCGTCAGTGAGGAAGAACTTTTGATGTTGTCAATGGAAATTGGACCTACTTACTACAAGAGAGTGGGTGTTAACCTGAATATCTCCATTGTAACCCTTGATAACATCAAGGAGCGTAGCCGAGATAACTGCGATGCATTGATGACAGTATTCACAAGATGGAGGGATAAACAGCTTCCAGACACAAACATCAGGGCTCATCTTGCAGCGGCTTTACAAAAGAGTGGTCTAGTTTTGCTGTCTTGGAAACTGATTACTGGGAATCTGTTAAAAGAGCCGACAGTTGAGGGTATGAAAAAAAATCAGGATGGACGTTTTTAAGAAATCAATTTAAAAACAAAATACCCGTACATCAAGTTGAATAGGCAGGATGACAATATGTTTTCTATTTGCAGTGGCAAAAGAAAATACTTGGTATTGCAAATTGGCAGGTGGAAGGTTATGAATCAGAAGAAATTAGAAGAAAAAATTAGTGTGCAAACTTGTTGTATCGGGTATATTACACTTGGTGTCTGAATTGGGTTCAGGATGTTGAGCAATGCCGCCATTGATGATCCATTACCCTTTTCTACCATGTATTTATCATGATTTCACTCATACATCATGTAAACACTATGAGATATTTAGTTGGATTTACTTGAGGTCATTTTGTGATTGTGACAAGAAATTGAAAACATTAATAAAGGTTCATGAGTTATTCTTTTTATATCAGCACTAAAATAGAAAAAAGGGCTACGATTGTCGTAGCTAGGAGCCTGTGCTCATTTGTCTATGATTGTTTATATGATTTTGAAATTAAAAGATGTGTGTCACTTTTTTTCTAGGTACACCTGTGACAATTCCAGTATCAGAGACCAAACCACTTACCCCTGACCTGATTAAGAGATGTAAAGATGAGCTCCAAGACAAGTACAGGACTGATTTCTGTATGATAAGAGCTGATCCACTAGATCCTGATTCTATTGTGCCATTCAAAGATATGTACACAAGCCTTTTCTTGGAAGAAGAAAAACGAAAGAAAAGGAGTAAACTTGAGTATAAGGATCTCTTTAATCTCAAAGTCAATGGCATCTTCCCCAAACGGATTATGGTCCAAGGAGAGGCAGGGGCTGGAAAGACCACATTCTTGGCTAAGATTGCATGGGACTGGATAAACGATAGTCCAGATCTGTCAAAGTTTGTGTGGGTACTCATTATCCCTCTGCGTGAAGCCAAGCGATACAAGATTGGTCAGATTGTTAAGTCATATCTCTCAAAGGACAACCCAGCAACAGCCTGTCAGATCACCGAGTACATCCGTTCAAATCCAGAAAAGGTATTCATTGCCTGTGATGGATTAGATGAGTTTAGTGGCAAGGTTGTACAGCACTCTGAAACCAAGCAAGGTTCAGAAGGTGCTCAGTCAGAGTTCAAAGTTGGATCAGAAACAAGTCCAGCAAGTATATCTATGCACACAAGAACTAACACTGAACTAAATGTACGTTCTTTGGAGAGAGGTGATATCACAGTTGAAGATATTCTTCGCTCAGATGAACTTCGTACTTGCCCTGTGATGGTGACAAGCCGTCCATGGAAGGCCAATGAAATAAGAGGGAGCAGTAGTTTAAGAAATCGATACACATTCATCCATGTGGAAGGCTTTAGCAGGGAGAATGCAATGGTTTACATTCGCAATTACTTCAAAGACACTGAGGCTACAGCAGATGAATTCATCCAATTGTTTGAAAGCAATGATATCATATCAGAGAATATGGCACCATATCCTATCTACATTTCTATGCTCTGTCACATGTGGAGAGAACTTGATGACAACAAGAAAGAAGAGTTGAAGGCTTTTCAAACATTCTCTGAAATATTCTGTGAAGTGTTTGAATTCCTAAAGGTGCGTTATGTCCAGAAAGAGATCCAAGATCTAAGGAGTCCATCATTTAATACCCATCGCTCTAAAATTGAAAAACTCATGGAACCAGTTGCCAAATTGGCATTTACTGGACTGCTATCGAACAACCTTATTTTCAATGAAGAAGATCTTGAACAGTACTCAGACTCTGTGAAAACAGCATGCAAAGTAGGGGTGTTGTCACAGGAGAATAAGCTCTCATCCATTCATGATAAGAGCAGACCGTTCCTGCAGTCAACATTCTATTTTCCTCATAAACTATTCCAGGAGTACATGGCTGCAGTCTATCTTGCTTCTCTCTATGATTCAGATCACAATGAATTTAAGAGGCTGATTGAGGAAGTAGTGATCCCTAGGAAGGAAGAGTTTAGGTATCTCCTGTACTTCACTGTGTCTCAGAACAAAAACATTGCCAAGTATACCACAAAATGTCTGTTACAACAGTACACCCAAAGCCAAGTAAAGACGGAGATGAATTTCTTGGTTGATGTAGCTTTTGAGAGTCAGGATGAAGATACCAACGCCATGCTCAAGAATTCAGTATCA